>NC_072781.1:14028217-14328217 GCF_022539595.1 Amphiprion ocellaris | reverse complement strand
TCCTCTGTTCATCTGCCACTTTACTGAATATTCCCTTTATTCTTGTGTTAGCACCCGGTTTCCATCCGCCCTGTCCCCCTGGCTTGCCTCCCTCTCTCCTGACCTCCTTTTGAGCGACTGTGGTCCTTGCAGTCCACACGCCGAGTCATTAATAACACTCTCTGCTCTGTTTTTCCTGCCAAACAGAGCAGTGCTTTCCTGTCATCCTGACACAAATTAATTCCCCTTATTTATCTTCTGGCACCAAGGCCGGCATAGGCAGAATAACTGTTTATGGAAAAAAGGGACAAAGAATTATAGATGGTGTGTTGTTGATGACAGGGCCATTTGTTTCTCAAATAAGACTCAAGATAAAGTTCATAACAATCATTTGGATACTAGAGAGCCTTTGTCAGCTCTCTTCTCTGCTTATCAATCTCCAGCTGAGAGGTTTCCTGAGGTTTTTTGTGGTAATATAATGATGTTGCTAGAAAGCATCCATGCACTGAATGTGTTTATGTTGTTTTAGTGATTTGTGTGTCTCAGCTTACCATTCAAGTGTAAAGGGCATTATGTTATTTGGTCAAAGACTGTCCTTAACAGACCTTGGCTCGTGGTCATTATGCCAAACTTCTTTCAAAGTTCAGGAATGAAGTTTTGCTTCACTTTAAAGCCAATGGGAATGAGAAATACTAAAAAGGCTATGGATTAAATAATGAGAGCCACTGGGCTTGCATGGTTGTGCACCTGCTGTGCATCTCAATGGCAACTAAGCAAAGTACACTGTCTGATGAACACCTTGTTATATGATTGAAAGCCTCCGAAAAAAGCTAGTGATTGGACCTTGAGATAGTATTGTTTTGTCCAAAATAATGTTCACATCCAGTAAATGGTGTCTGGTTGCACAAAGCCCACCAAAGAAGGTGTTTGTTTCTCGTCTGCCAACTGCAGTCAATATGAGTGCCTGCATCTTAGTTGTTCTGCAGGAATTCTGGGCATTGTGATTGATGACCTGCTAAGTTGCAGTGAAGATGCCAAATCTGTCAAAACCCTTCTTTGCGATAAAACCTCTTGAAATGGTCCACCGTGTGGCAGCATGACTGGTCTTCAGCAGACAGCCAAAAAGTGCTCATGTCAGTCCACTTTTTATTACACTCCACTGGCTCTGACTCTGCTCCAATTACGTTCAAGTCACTAATACTCGCCTTTAGACTAGCCACTAACACAGCACCCTTTTATGTGAACTTCCTTGTTCATGCTTCTTGTCTGCTAACAAGTGAGGACTAGCAATACTGTTGCTGCAAGACAGGAAATCTTATTCCGAACGTCCTGACATTTTGACCACAAAGACAATTTTTGATGTTAATATTAATGACACTAAATGTCAGTACACCTACAGTTTTTTAAGGTTCTCAACAACCTCAGTTTCACAACAATCCGACTGTAAATCACTAGTGACACGATGCACAGTATGGACTCCCATGGAGCTATATACAGTGTATATAGCTCCCACAGCAGCAGCAGCATCTCCTCATTCAAATCCAAGCAACTCCAGCTCCACTGACAGTGAGAAATGGATTTAATAGCCACAGAACAGCTTGTCAGCAGTCTGAAAAACCACAATGTTAGGAGACCCTTTTTTTTTTTACTCATCTCTGGATCCCTAGGGTTCTGCAGTGGGAGGGATATCGGAGATTGGAAAATACCAATGTCCACACACGATACATTCAGGGACTTTTCTGCAATGTATATAATTTTGTGAAGCTGCATACAATAAGAATAAATTTATGTGTAAAATAATGTCCATATGGGTTGCCTATTATGACAGAGAACACAGCAACTACGTGTATAATAAATTAAAGCTGCTCTTTGGATCTGTTGCAGTTGCTGTTGTCTTAAATTGCTGCTAATTACTCCACTGTTCCAAATGTGTAATGAAATGACTCACTGAGGTAGAATTTGATTATATTTAAAAGCTGACGAAATGACACCAACACTGCCTTGCCAGTATTTCCAGCCAAAACACACTGTACCTCTAAAATAAGCATGCAGTTTCAGAACAAAGTCGTCAGGCCTTTCATGCAAACAAGAGAATAAAAAGGGAAGATGAGGCAGAGGAGTGCAGCATTCTGCCATTTAGAGAGCATACTTGGCTTTTCAATTTTCTAGAGCTGTATCTTCATAAATAATGTAATGTTTTCTTTCTCTCTTTCCAGGGAGTATTTGAAAATAATTTCACTGATAATCTGCCTCAAGGTACACTCTGGGCTTATGGATTGCTTTACCTGTACAAGGGGAAGTTTAGACCCTGTCTACACCAATCAACCACGACATTGAAACCAGCTGCCTAATATTGTGCCGGTCCCCCTCGAGCTGCCAAAACCTCTCTAACCTGTTCCAAGTGTGGACTCCAAAAGACCTCTGAAGGTGTCCTGTAGTACCAGGCACCAGCATGTTAGTAGCAGATCCTCTAAATCCGGTAATTTGTGAGATGGAGCATCTATGGATTGGACTTTCTTTTCCAGCACATCACAGATGCACAATAGGATTGAAGTGTAAGGAATTTGGAGGTCAAGTCAGGGCCATTTGGGAATGCCATGGAGGAGTGTACGCGGCCTGCGACAATGTTTAAGTACATGATATGTGTGAAAGTAGAATCCACATTAAAGCCAGGATCCAAGGTTTCCTGGGAGATCATTGCCCAGAGTATCACACTGCCTCTGCCGACTTGCCTTAATTCCATAGTGCACCCTGCTGATATCTCTTAATAATGCACACACACCCAGCTGTCTACATGTAAAAGACGATATGATTCATCAGATCAGGCCACCTTCTTCCACTGACCCAAGGTCCAGTGGAAACGCCCAATTGCCCCTGGTAGGTGGTATGAAGAGTGCACATGGTCAGCATGGGCAGCTACACAGCTACACACAGCAGCGGACACCTTTCTGACATAGCCAGCAGTTCGTGCAAAACAGTCTATACTCTGGTAGTTTATCTGTGCAACTGGACCACACAGGCAAGCCTTCTGTCCCCATGAACATCAATGAGCCATGGACACCCATGACTCTGTCGCCAATTCCCTGACTGAACACTGTGTGCCAGGAACACACAATGTAATCTACAGTTTTAAAGACACTTCTGACCTAGTCTTCTAGTGATCTCAGTTTGGTTATTGTCCTAGACACTCAGATCTGTACAGTTTCCCACATTTCCTGCTATCAACTTCAAGAACAGACTGTTCTGTTTCTGCCACTTTGACAGGTGCAACTGTAATGAAATCATCAATGTTCTTCACTTCCTGTCAGTGGTTTTAATGTTGTGGCAGATCAGTGAATACTAGAGACAGAGTGTGAGCAGCAGCAGCAGCTTCAGTGCTCTGTCTGTGTTTACACAGGATGCTTTTAGATACAGTGCAGAATTGTAGGTCATTCGTGTTTGGGTAGTGCTCAGAGTCCAATGCACAGTCAGTGTAGTTACTTGTGTTAAATGCAGGAAAATAGACTTGGACTGTAAAAATACAACTCAGGTCACACTCTGTGGCATATACGACAAATAGAGTGCCACCTGAGTATAAAGCCTGGTTGATTCTGTTCTGTTAGATGGAAAGCTGAAAAATGTAGCTGAAATACTTTCTGTGTGGACACCCCGTTAGGAGGAACAGAACCCAATCAGAGCTGCATCAGCTTTATCACTACTGGACCAGAGAAGAGATAGTATATGGAGGATTCTGTGCCTTTGTTATCAGCTGCTTCGTGCAGTGGTGTTCTGAAATACTCCAGATCAGAGGAGCTTTAAAATGAAGCAACGTGAGCGAGGTAGGACTGTGGCTCTCTCAGCCATAATTGTGCAGAGCCCTATCTAGCTGCCGTCTCTCCAGGGGAACAGTAGGCAGCTCAGGGGCGTGTTGTTATATTTCACACTTAATGATGTGCAAGGCATCCTCAGCTCTTATCTGCAGGCCTATATTAGTCACTGACACAGCCTCTAAATTACACCTTAACAGCAAATGCAGCTCCTGCTCTGGTAAATGGTACATACATTGTTTCCTTAGTACTGCAATACTGACAATCATAGACAATATCATACAAGTACAGGTTTAAACAACAAACAGTGGAACTGGCCAATGTGGACTGATAAAGCAATAAGTCATCCAGTCACAGTTCTATGAAAGTGTGATGAATAATTTTCACTTTCCAACTTCCTATCTTTATCTTGATGATGTCAATTTATGATGATGTTTCAAACATGATAGCCACTCATCTACCCATTAGATGCAGTCTTAACCATCTCCATATACAACTGTTTTTCCAATATTACATATTCTGTTATTCTGTGATTATTTATATATTACTTAATTAAATTTGTATTTTATCAACTTGATCATGTTGAGTGTGAAAAAAACTAAATGATGTTTACCATATCTTTTGTCTAACTATTTGTGGTGGTAAACATGGGCCCTTCATTTTAATTAGTCATAATTAGAATAATCATTCAATTTACTCACTATTCCATGTAAAAATGCAGGAATAAAACTAGCTACAAAGCACTCTACAGACATGGCAGAATTATTTTTGCCTGTTTGTTTAACAAAAGCGAAGACACAAATGTACAGATCAGTATCTCCTACTGCTGAGTTGATGGGTTGTTATGTAAAATGCAGTTATGTTTGGTATTATATAGGCCTTGTTTATTGTCATTATTTTTTCACTGGCAAAGAACTAGGGCAGCTTACAGTCCTCATACATAATTAAAAGAACACCACCTCCCGCTGAGCTTGTTTCTGACTTTCTCGTGATCACGTATCGATCAAATGTTGGATACAGTGCACTATATTCATATCCAGTGATAATGCACCTACAGCTATTTTAGTATATGGGTATCATCCTCCATGTATTTTTGATATTACATTAATGTCTACAGCTTTACAAGATCTGCTTTACCTTCTTTATTTGTTCCAAAGCTGAAATGACTTAATGTGTGGTGGATTTACAGTTTGATTTAAAGCGATATTCAGAAAATGAGTAGAATTTCTAACAGACAGAGGTACAAACTAGAGCTGCTGTTTAGGAGACGGCCTTGTATTAAGCTTTGATTTTTAATTTCCTGTAGGTGAACTGACCATTCTCAAAGTCAGAATTTAATTTTAAAATGTAGAAGAAAGTGTCTGAGATCTCAGTTACAGAGGATAGGATGCCCCCTGACATACTCTCATTTTGTGATGCTGCCTGATATGATCTATTTTTATGTAAAATCTTGTCTACTGTAGCTTGTATCAAAAAACTGCAGAGAAACCATCAGGTACTGGCTGCAGCTCTTGCCAAGCACCATAGAATTGATGACTATGCCAAAAAAAAGCCTTTCCAGCAGAGCTAAAGGACAACGATTCCCCCCATAATAGAACAAATATAATAAACATCAGTGTACAATCGGCGGCACTCACATCAAATTAAGTGTTTGCCACACAAAATCAGTCCAATAGAGATTGTACAGTTACCTAGAATAATGGAATTTCGATGATTAGCCCTGCTTGTTCCCAGCTAATCTCAGTAGTAGAGGTTGATGTCATCCACAAATGCTGTTTTACTTGTCAGGGTAAATTTGCAGACTAACTGTGTTTCTATACTGAGTCCAAATCATGTTCTCAGTGACTCATAGGAAAAGCTGGCCCGGTCCCACAAGCTCAAAATTTTAAAAGGCCAAGGATAAATAACAGCTGACTGTGAACAAAAATGAAAATTAATGATCCGGGTTGGCTTCATTCAGACGGCCACTTTAATTCTTGGGAGCCTTGCTGTGGCAACACGTTTTTGGGAACATGGACGTTTTGACAGCTCCCCGGTGACCTTCACCTGAGCTCAGAGACAGGGAATTATGGCCAAAGCAGTGCCGCCTGAAAGCAATATATTTACACTTCATAATGTCATTCCCCACAGGAGACACAGGGTACGGAGCACTAATAGGGAAGAAAGCTTCTGTTTTTTAAACAGTATCTTCTACTTTTCAAAAATGGAAATGAGCTCATGCCCAAATATCCTATTACATTTCCCCCTCTCTTTTGTTTAAATCACTGCAATTATTCCAACAATTACTGGGAAAGAATGTTTTTAAGAGAAAGTATGAAACCCTGTTCTAAAACAGATAATGTACATCTGGGAGCTTAGGTGTGAAATATACACTTGAGACGCTGTTGTACTGACATCACAGTGCACCTATTCGCTCACGTACTGACAGTAATTGGTGTGATCTGTTCACATCCTAAAAATAGATGAAACCATTTATTAATTTCTGTTCCTACTTCAAATTATAGTTGCTTTTGTTTCAATGCACTGAGACATCACGAGCTACAGAATGACATCCTCTTGTAAGATTATCATCCTCCATGTAGTCTAATTGTTGTGGGAGATTTCACAGAGGCTTGTACAAAACACACCTATTACGGTGACGGAGATCACAAAGAAACATGATAGATTATTAAAGCACTAAAGGGAATAACCACAAATGAAACAATTAGTTTAATCTATAATTTATGAGAGGTGTGAATAACACTAGAGACAAAAGATGTGGATGATATATTCCCAGTTTTATCTCATGAAGACATTCAAACTATAATACACCTTTAGCTCTCCATTCTACTAACAAGACAGCAGTGAAATGATAAGCTCTGATGTATTATCATCATACGGCAATCAAATGTCATAACTTCAACCGCACTGCTGCAATATCTCACATTAGCAAATGTTTGCTACTTGCATTCTATTGATTGCTAATGTTACTGCAGGAAAAATCAAACATTATCAGTATTTGACTGTCCATTAAAGTAGATCAAATGGAATCATGCACAAATATATGTCCTAAAATCAACTAGCTTTTGGCTTTAAAGGCAAACAGTATCTTCCATCTGAATTCTCAGTTATGAGCGCATTAGTTAATTTAAATAGCAAGACAAAGCTCATGAAGAGAAATGGCTGCAGAAACCTTTTGCGAACAAAACCGTGAAGACATCTACCCCAAGGGCTTTTTGGGGTGTTTCACTTTCTTCAAATTCCCAGCTTTTTCATTGGGTTCATTTAGTATATGATCACGCTTACGTAACAAATGTTATTTGCCATGAAATTTAGTCTGATCTCAGTTCTTTAAAAAAAAAGAAGAAGAAAAAGAATAAAAATCTCCCTCTCTGGTGTTTTTGGTATCCAGTTTAACAGCTACATTCACTGAAAGCCAGGTTTGCAAGGCATCAATATGCCCCACTGAACCTTCTCTAACAACAATGAAATGAAAAAAACAGGAATATTGCTGCCGTTTTGATGTTGCTCTGAGGTGGGTCTCATCTACAAGCCAAACAGAAATGCACTGATAACTAGAAACTCATTGATACGGCTGCTATGGATCAAGTGCGGTCATGTAATCTCCCACTGTCTCTCTCTAAGGATGTGTGGGCAAAGCGCAGGCGATTTGAATCCGAGGAACATCGAGAGAAAGGGGCCAGGCAGGAAATGAGAGAGGAGGGCAAGTGGATAACGCAGAGGCAGATGAATTTACTTTACCCAAGGTGAAAAATAGTTTAGACAAGCATCAAAAATAAACACACTAACACACAAGCACTGTTTTACATGTGAACTCCTTATTCAAAGCTGAATTGCTGTAATTCCAGTGAATGCTAAATGGCATTGCACGCAGTTTCAACAGGAATAAAGGTGCAAATTGGAACACTACTGTAATTTTCGAGCAAGACCGGAGGATATAACATCATTCTCATTACTTACATTGTTTTAGTATAACTTCAAATACTGCCTTATGGTCTATAAAACAGTGATTTGCATTGAGTTTATGGGAAGCCTTGTCTGATCTCATCTAGGAATTGCTCGATTTCATTTTCACTCACGACCATTTGCATTATTTAAAAGTGAATTCAGCACTGACAACGAAATCCTTGAGCAGACGGTCCTGAACGATTTAATTAACACCGAGTTACTTTGTCCACATGACAAAAAATGACAGGCTAACAGCATCCAGCCTACCAATTAGCTGTTGTATTCATGGTCTTAAATAGCTTTCAGAGGTAACCTCTGTCAACATCTTCAATTATAACAGGCACCTGTTGTAAATCATCAGGTATGAATGAAAACTGAGTCATACTGAGCTACGCACGCAACTACAATAATTATCTCCGGCTTGTGTATCAGGAAACATTTGCTTAAAATTCACTTCCCACCTGCTAAAACATGAGTAAACTATAATGATTGATAGCAGAACATTTTGCCCATTAAAATTCATGACACTTATAATCTCAGCCACAGTGGAGTGGAGTGGATATGGCACTTTGCATATAATTAAACAAGGGACATGAGCAATTTGTTCAACAAAGATGAGGTACTCCAAAATAGAGGTTAATGAGGAGCTGCTTCACTATGTTAGTGAAAAGTATTGTATTGTGCTCATTATGACGCTGTTATTCAATGTACATTTCACATGTTGCTTCTCTGAATGGGAGAAAAAAAAAATTCTCACCTATTTGCAGGATGAAGCATGATGAGAGAGGGGAAATATTTTATATCAAAAGGGAATACAAGTCTCCTCTTAAAGAATAGTTCTGTCCCTCAGGACATGTTGGAAATGGACTATTCAATTTCCCACAAGGAGCCTTTGCCATTTCTTCACTATGTATCACTGGAAAGGCAGCTACTCTGAAATATTCGCAGAATGCTGTAACAATAGTGCAAGAACTCTCGAGTCCTAATTATAGTTGAATTTACTGTATTTATCTCAATGATAATTCAAGAAATATGTGTGTGTGTGTCTGTTCTTCACTTTTCTCAAGAACCACTCATCCGATCTACTTGCTGAAGACCCAAAAAAGTGCAGCATCGGGTGTGAAGTCAGCGAACAAAGTCGGTCTGCGATGACTCAGGGACATAATGACGTCACTGTTTACAACAGCGGTGCACCAGTCAAACCATGGATTTCCATGGAGAACAAGCTGTGGCTAGAAATATACAGCCACAAACATCTAAAGTGTGGCAGGGTCTTAGACGGACTCTGCACTCTGAACTGGAAAGGTCTGATCACACCAGGAGCATTTGACCCAAAAGTATCCTGGAGAGCGAAGTTGAGACTGCAGCCAAGGTCAGTAATGTCCCTTTTACTTTTAATCCCCACAGAAACATGAGTTATGTTTTTAGGATAGTCAACACGATGTTTCCTCATCGCCCACATGTAAAAAGTAATTTCTGCACCGGTGTGGCTATGGCAGCGTAACGTTACACCATGCATCATTGTACAACAATATTTGGCTCTTTATATTTTCTGTTTACTTTAACAGCCATATATAAGAGAAAAAAGATTAAACTAACAATATAGACTGTTGTTACAGTTTTTACAATTTTAACTGCATATTACTCATGAAGGGCAGCACAGTGACTCGGTGGTCAGCACTGTTGCAGCTAGAAGATCCCTGGTTCGTGTCCCAGCCTGGGCCTGGGCTCTTTCTTCATGGAGTTTGCATGTTCTCCCTGTGCATGCATAGTTTTACTCCACTACTCCGGCTTCCTCCCACAGTCCAAAAATATGCTGAGGTTTAATGATGATTCTAAATTGTCTGTAGGTGTGAATGTGAGTGTGTTTGTCTGTCTCTATGTGTAGCCCTGTGATAGACTGGTGACCTGTCCTGCCTTCACCGTAAGTCAGATTACTCATAAATGAATCCATTATAAGTTTGGGTCAAGCAACTTAGTAAAAACCCTGATTCTCCACAAGAATCCTTTTGAATTTGATGTTCATATAGTTTTTCTGATCAAGCATCTAACAGATTTGGGTCTATTATTATGAATACGATCACAACACAACAGTAATGTGGAAATTAGAGGATCATGAATGGATGACTGAATAAAATATTGAAACATAAATGAGATCATTTTTAAGCTATGAGAAATTATTTTTAGAATATCTGGCAAATTGATCATTCAATAATCGAATAACAAAAATAAAAAGGCACCAAGGTCCTATCATCACAATTGAACTTGTTTTATGGCACTTATCCAGGTTGTTTTCTCTTGACTAGATCCTTGCTTGTGCTATATCTACTCTCAGATGTACATCATTTTGGATTAAAACATCTGCTAAATGGAATTGTCGGAAAAAAACATCTTTAGTGTTACTGGTTATTCATTAGAGGCAGCCGTAGGCTATGTTGTACCTAAAGAGATGTAGAGTGGGCAAGCCCGAACCTTCTCTCTCTACAGTGATTGTTAAGCCTAACAAGGTGTCAGATAATGTGAGTTTTAAACGTTAATGTGATAACCAAATGCAGTCAGTGTTGAGTGTCAAGCAGTTTGGATGAGCAGATGCTCGATGACATTGAGAAAGCTGCAAGCAGCAACACTGGAGGCTGAGCAACAGCCCTGTTCTGATTGCTGCACTAGTTTATTAAAGCGGAGATTAATAGCTAAAGGCTGATTTGTAGTGTTGTTTCTGTGTGATTAAATTCGTGAAAAGAAATGTCAATACCAGTAATGAATGGCTCGCTGATGATAAAGTGAATTAAATGTTTGACAGATCGATATAATGATTTGCATATTAATTATGTAATAAATTAGGATGATTGTAAATGCATCTTGTTAAAACCAGTTTCAAATATTCCACATATTTCCAATTTGGTGTTCATTAATCCTAATCTAGTAATATATGTAGTTTAATGTTGTTTCTCTGCATATTAATGATTACAGGTTTATGTTTGCTTGTGTTTAAAATTCCTATGTATAAAAGAACTAACAGGTGTGGATATGGGTGCATTTGTGTTATGGAGACTCTTCACATTCTGAGCCAAAACTGTAAGTTTTGCGAGCTTTACGACTTGGAAATCTTAATATCTGTAATCTACTTCATCTTATTTTGTCTATTTTGTCACAGCTGTTTCACAATAATGCCACATTTGACAAGACAACGCAGTGGTCAAGGACACATGAATACGTAGTGAGAGTGGTTGCATATAAATCAGTCGCACTGGATCCCTTTTTTTCAACGGACCTGCGGAGTAACATGTTGCCGACCTGCCGTGTAATGAGAGAAGATGAACGGACCGTTAAAGATGGGGAAAATAACAATCTCTTTGAAGGTAGCTAAGCCACTGGCTGGCTCTCATAAATCACCTACACAAAGCAGCACCACAGCACCATACATCGCGCTATAAACATGCATTGTGCACATTTTTTAATCTCATTTCATAACACCTACTGCAAGGATGAATGTGATTTTAAACCGTCTACGGTACATCATAACAACACTTGGCAGCGTTCCTTCAGTGAAGGCCGGTAACAGGGCCATAATCCATGATCTAAACGCTGAGCTATAACTAAACAAACCGACATGCAAAGGATGCATTTCACAGTCTACAGCTGAAGCATAGGTATCTACCTTTAATCTATTTTCTGCTACAATTCATCCACTTCCTTCTGCGGGCCAAGAAATAGAGTTTTTCATCACTGCAGTCTCTCACTGGCATCGACCAGCAATATTGATCTGGAGCAGATCTCCTTCCACTCTACCTGGGGAGCCAGATGAGCCTTGTTCATATTGATCCAACCTTTTTATTCTACATTCTCTTTCGTCCTTTCTTTAGGTCGGAGAAAAAAATATATGCTTGTCATCTTTCATTATAAATATTCCCTGGGAGAGGCATTGATGACTATTAATCCAAAGACAGCGGTTAGATTTCGTTGCCATTGATGATCTACATAAGAAGGCAGAAACACTATTGAAACCCACCTCCAATTTCAGAAAAATCTGTCTTGTGTAACAGTTTTTGATTTGAAGACAGGCTAGTGTTTACTTGATTGACGACGTGGGTGATGAAGCTGACACTGGCACAAAGAGGCAAAACATGTCTATCAGGAAACCAGGCAAGCAGGTCTGATGTATGAAAACAAATGTTTGCTAGAAACAAAGAAACCCAATTTTCTTCAAAAAAACTCCACTCTCGCTTAACTTCAGGCAACGGTTTGAGTGTTTTATTCTTTTCCTTCATCACTGTATTTCCCCTCTGTGTTTATTATAATCACATGCCTCTGTTTTATAATCCCACTTTATCACGCTTCTACTTTTCCACATAGTACCCCTCTCCCTTTCTCTGCCCATTTCCTTGTGCTCATTCTTTAAATGCCTCTCCCTGTCTGCTTTAAGTCCTTCACTCCCTCTCTGTGTCTTCCTGCCTCCCCCTCGGGAGCAGAATCTGTGGTAATGTACTAATCTGTGGAGCTTTAGTGCAGTCTTGCCAATCTGCCATGTCAAGATACACAAATCTCACTCCAGGCAATTATAGGCCTTTTTTCTTTGTGCTGCAAAGGAGTCTGTTTCCCCATCTTGCATGCAGAGAACACTGCCTCTGTGACCCATTATGTACAATTACCCAGGTTGTAACAAACACTGATGGCCCTGGGTGGTTTATGGAACAGGTAAGCTCGGCAGAGCAAGCATAAAAGAGGTAAATTAATATGTAATAAATACGAATTCAGTGCACATAACATCTTGCTGTAAAACTGTTTGTTTAGAGCACTTGTGCAATTGAATCCAACATGGAAACAAGGAAGCCAATCCCTTATCAGACTGGCTCCATATAAAGTCAATATGGAGACACTGGGAAGAAAGTTTTTCAAAGATTTTAAAGAAGCAACTCTGTGCCAGTAGATATCTGAAGCACACACCAGAGCACTTTTTTTTGAAACTTTGCTGTATTCTTTACATTTCTTTTCGTCATCTGTCAGTCTGAGTCTTGTTTCTGATTTAAGAGCAAGTCTGAAGGCATGAAGGCATTAAAGCCATGTTTCGACAGCCTCTGACTTCTCTCGTTGGCTCCCAATAAAAAAAGGTCCTATAATGAATCTAGAGGTTTCCAAGTTGATTATCAAGATAGGACTGAATAAGAAATGGGAAAAATTGGGATTTTTTTTCCTGAATATCATTCAAATGAAAGAACTGGAGTAGAGAAATTGCTTTAATATTGCTTGTATTAAACCTGTGATGATGGGTTTGTTTAAGGGGGATGCAAATCAAAATAATAAAATACTAAGACGAGGATCTACCAAGATGGTAAACTACACGTAACAATTTGTAAGTCAATTTCTTTCATTGATTTATACAGTTTTTAAATGGTTCTACTGATAAACTGATGTGCCATTCTTAACACAGCAGCACTATTTTTTGGTAAAATTAGGTTTAAAAGGTGATTTGCACCAATGGATTTGTTCTGTCTCACTAATCAAAGACAATTATCACCTGCTTTTGCAATCAAATGATGATATCCTGTCATATCTTCACAATTAATTATGATAACACTTATTCATTCCCCCCTCCCTTGAGCATTAATCATGTTTTCACACTATTGTTATGAGGAAGCACGAGTAATTATACGTGTGAAATTAGTTTAGACAGAATTTCAGTGGCATTCTCTTGACTCAATACAAATAAATGAAGCCACTCTATTGTTTCCTTAGCAGTCTGTCAATTCTTTTTTTGATGGAGCAACAATTAAACTTCTTAGTAAAGGCCCTGAGGGGCCTGCTGCCTGCAGCTAATGAGGGTGATAAAGCTATAACATCAGTATTAGATTTGTTTTCCCTTCGCTTTAAGTTTCAACATAGGGATTTAGACTATTTCAGAAGGAACCTGCTTACTTCTCCAGTTCAATGGCTGTTGTGCTAAGGATTGAGCTTTGAAAATTAGGTCAGTCAACAGGAATATTTGCTTAAACTTACACAAATGAAGGTAATACTGAAACACTTCAGCAAAGACGTGGGGAGAAAAAGAAAATGCTACTGAGACTTAAAATCTCAAACTGAGCGAAATTGTGACACTTGCCAGATAATGTCATGGTAAACATCTGTGCTTGTGTCTAGAGTGAGTGTCTCCTTAAAACTTGATTATACATATCTAAAAACAACATTGTAGATCTGCTGAATTGAAGGAAATTAAAGCCATCTGGAATTATAATTACAACAAATCAAAATTAAACTGTAGATATGTAAAACTTTATCACAATTAGTCATTATTCAGCTGCAGATATCTGCAACGTCATTGTACTCAGTCAGAACTGTAATTTAAGATCTCTGGTTGCAGTTAGACAAATCAGAATTCCAGTTTGAGATACGTACAAAATCGTTCTGGCCACTTAAGGAGCTGTTTGAATATGACAAAAACTGCAAAGCAACACAGAAATATAAGGGCAGGGTCCACGCCTTTTTGTAAGCACTTGGATTTTACTTCACTCATATTTTGAAAGCTGGAAGGGTCTGACTGTACATTAACTGTCTTTTTAGTTGTTTTTCTTCATAACAATAAATCGCCTTTTTAGTTTAGGGTCTTATGTCATTAGATTTTTTTTTTTTTTCTGCATTTTGGCAATAATTTCCTGAGAGGGGGGAAAAAACAGCTACTGATTTGTATGCAGCACAGCATTCAGCCAGGCTCTTAATTTGGGAATTTCAGAGCAGATGGCGATGATGTTGCATATATGCCAAGACCTACAGAAAAACCTAGCTGAGCTTTTGTTGAAAAATTCTACTTCTCAAATAGCACCTCCACTCGCAGTTTACATAATGGCAGTGCAGATGACCACTTACGGTAAGGTATTATTAACTCAAAGTGTGGCCTCCAGAGCAAGTATGAATCAAGACTTTCAGGAACGAGCACTCTGCCACTCTCAATAAAAGGTGTCTTGATTTTTGCATTGTGATCGCATTACGTGCCGTACAGGTTACTATCTATTCAACGAGAAAAGACTGCTAACACAGATGTGCTTAATGTCTGGGGTTAAAGCTAAGAAAGTGTAATCCTGCGGGAGTCAGTGGAGCTGAAAGAATTTCACTGGCAGTCTTCATGTGAAGCTACAAAGGTAACATCTGTTGTTGATTCAACGCACACCACATGGTATCGTGTTACCTGTCAGATAAAGAAAGTAGACAAGTCTTGACAAGTTGCGCTCTGACATGCCGTTTCACATTATTTAAAAGTACTTGCTGTCTTCCCATTGCAAAGGTGGCATGTGCTTTAGATGGGCTACTCTCTAATTGTAGCAATCACAACAAATTGTATAAAGTATCTCTCAGGAAAATCACCTCCACTCTGCTCCTCCAACTCGCACACAACACCACAACCATCACAGGTATTAAGTACACTATGACACACACACATAGATGCACGCCTTAAAGCTTAAAATATGACTATCTATCATGAGAACAATGGCAGATCTTTCACTTATTTGTCATCATAATTACAGTTTGTCACTTATATCTGCCTTTACATTCATGTGTGCACTGTGACATTATGTTGTTGTCACTATATAATCCTGTCAATCTTACTATAAAGGAAAAGAAGAAATATGGAACTCATGAGCATCGTAACCAACACAAATGTGGAACAAACGCTGTCGACTCCGCCGTGTTGTCCTCAAGTGCAGCTCTGTCGCATATAGGTGACAAAATAAAGGAAAACTCACTGCATAATGTTTTAGTAAGGTGTAGGACCACAACATACTGCCAGGACAGCTGTCGTGTGTCTTGGCATTGATTCTCTAAGTCTCTAGAACTCTACTGGAGTTTTAGAACACCATTTTTCCAAAAGATAATACTGTCTAACGGCGCTGTCTAACATATTCGACCAAAATCCCTTATAGGTGTTTGACTGGCTTGAGATTCAGTGACTGTGAAGGCCATATCATTTGATTCACATGATGTTCACACTCATCAAATCATCCAGTGACCCTTCGTGCCCAATGTATGGAGGCACTGTCATCCTGGAAGAGAACACTGCCATCAGGATGGAAATGTTTCATCAGAGGATGAAAGTGATCACTCAGAACAAGTTTGTATTGATCTGCAACAACCCTTCCCTCTAAGGGGATAAGTGGACACAAACCATGCCACCAAAATGCACCCCACAGTATAACAATGCCACCAAATTCCCTAAATAAAGGGACAAATGTTTGGGATTTTTCCTTTAATTTGTCACCTATCTGTATATAATAACACTGTTGCTATTTTTAAACTGTGTGAGTTGGAACCCTTGAAATTTAATAATGCTCTATTATGACCTTTGCAGTTACAGAGACTGTCAAACTGCATAATTTTGGACACTACATCATCCTACATCACTTGTGCTGAAGTAAATGGGTGGTTAAATCCCACATACTGTACGTCAAGTGAAGCTTTGTCAGTGTTTTTCACTGACCTAAACACACTCGCACAGTACTTACTCACTGAGCTGTGCTGAATCCCAGTTTAAGTACCATCCATTTTTGTACAATGTCATGACAAATACAAACATACATACACCTTCTTACAAGATGCTTGTTCTTCAAGGTTAAAGGCACACGTCCTGGATTAGACGCTAGAATAACTAATGCAGTTATCTGTGTCAGCTGTAACAGCTCTTGCATATCTAGCAGAAATCTATAAGATAATTCCAAAGTTAATATCTAAAGTCATGGGCCATCTCTACAAATCTGTGCCACCCAGTTAGAATGCCCTGTGTGTCAGCTTTCTGTAATATAAACAAGAGGAGGAACAGCGTATCTGAAACATCCATTTAATTTGACATGTAAAATATAACACGTCATGCACAAACAAACTAGCAGAGGGATTCACTCGCCCACTTCACAGAAATCCCGGTGTATGTGCACAGTGTGATGAAAAGGGACAATTTCCATCTTTAGAAAGTGAAAGCAATTACATTAGGAAGTATACTAATTTAGAAATAGCCCGGTTGTACCTGTAAGCCTGTCTGCACAGCCTGCAGTTCCCCTTAAGCTGCACATGGCAGTTTATTGTGATGACAGCAATTAAATACCCTGGTGATTTATGTGCCAATGGTATTATGACTTATCCTGCCCTGCTCTCTGGAGCTGGATGGAAGCAAGGTTTTAGGAATCCAGTGTCAGTATAGTAGCAGAAAGCAACGCGCACACACACAAGCCCATCCTCAAAAGGGCTAGCAATGAAACAGAGGATAAACCATACAAGTGGTTAACGTGGCACAGGAGGACCTCAGGGGGGGCTAACATAATACACAATATTCTCACAAGCCTAAAGCAGACAATGAATACAAGCACTTGTCGTCACTCGTAGATTTAGTGCCCATGTGGGGATATGTGTGGCCACACAGTGCATAACTGGATTGACTAGGTTTCACACTGTACGTCACAGGGGACAACTAACCACGGCCCGAATTAGAAGCCGTGTGCCACGTATGGCAGATTTGTGCCTCATCAGCATTATCTCAATCTCTCCCTGTGGCTTTCCTTCTGCCACATACAAGCTGGGTATTTGGTACAGTGTAGTAAAAACCCCATCTTCAGATGAAGCATTGTCGGGTACACTAAAACCAACAGACAGTACCAAGTGAGCACTGGGGGTTTGAAAGGGGTTTAACGCTCCATTATTTGACCAGCTAACTAGTGTAAATAGTTAACACTAGGGGGAACAACTGACTAGTCATAGATTACATAATCCTTCCCAGTATCACTACATTTACACTGGCTTTACTCATGAATACATTTATGTTTCAGGTAGAAAAAATTCACTGCAGGATAAAATTAGCCTGTGTGTTTACAGAATGCCAAATGCCTAGATTTGATCTTACATAATGAAGTCAATGACAAACAGTCTATTAGTCCAAGGATTTTGCAAAGTTTAGCATAACGCGATGGCTGCAAAAATGTATTGTTTTGGAGCAGCACCTACAGTGACTTTCTGTTCTAAAAATGAAAAAGAAAACTGTAATAAGAATCACATTTGTTGTATGTACTGTATGGAAAATATATAATAAAAAGCACACTCAGATGCATTCCAGAAATATAATCAACCAATAGAAAAATGGTAGTACAATGATAATGACACTTACCTTAGAAGATGGAAAAATCTGTGTCTACATTATATAGTGTGCAATGGATTTTTATTGATGTGCACAGGTGCATGTGAGAGGGTGTATTTGTAGCTCCCATTACATAATCTATACATTTTGGTTTTTAAGACTTGGCTAAAGTGTGGCAGATTGAGGGTTTTGGATAAGTTTCCAGGAATTACACTGCAATGCAATTTCCTCTGAAGAAATGGAAATATGACTGTATGTGTGTGTGGGTGTGTGTGTGAACGACTTCTGTGTCTTCCTATATATCACTGCAGCATAACATCTCATACTGCACAAACCAAAACAGCTTTAAGTAATTCCTCACACTTCACACAGGTCAGTTCAAAGACTTACCTGTTCAGATGATGTTTCACAAGTACAAGATAAGAGATGGCATTTTACAGAACACAATAGCTTCTATTTGGTGTCAAGAAACAGAAATGTTCCAAACAGGTTTATGAAAATTTATAAAAAATAGAACTAATGACAGTAAATCTCAAAGCAAGAGCAAGCAAAATCAAGGAGGAAATATCAAATGCAAATGAAATGCTTGAATGTCATAGTGTTCCTCATTACTTTTCAAATTAGTTATACAGTATTATTCAGTGTTATTCTCCAATTAGTAACCCACACATACTGACATTCAAGTGCATCACACTACTGTAAGCTAATGAGGATGTACAATATTTAGCTTTACTTCAATTTGAAAGAATCAAAGTTTTACCTTGAATGCTCAGTAGGGACCTTAGAAGCCAAGCTTCCCCTCTCTGCCCTGAGGAGGAGAGTCAAATGGTAAAGATCAGAAGTCCACTTACCCCACAGGGAGAAGAGGTGAGGATCACAGCCAGGATGGGAGGCCCACAACATTATGATCAAGCCTCACCCGCAATCCCCAAAAAAAACCCGTAATTTGAACAAAAATAATGTAGTTACCCCTGGGTGGTGGTGTACTGGAAATAGGACAGCAACTATTGTGTTCATATGCCCATGTGGGTCTCATTTATGATTCCCATGCATCAAGCAGAAAAGAACAGGTGACACAGCTTGAACGTGTGAATGCAGAGTGAAAGCGGCACCTACCTTGAAAAGCTTTCATTAATAGTTGAAAAAGCAATTTAAAAAATGCTAATGACTTTATATACTTCTTTCAGCGTGAGTATATAATGGCACAAACACTGCTGTCATAGCATAACGAATTCAGAGAATTGAAAGGGTAGTACCTTTACTTTTACCTATGAGATTTGATGAAATGTTCCATGAAGAAAGCAGATTCCAGACAAAAAGGGAGAACAAAAGGAGAGGAGACACAAATAAGTGTCGTGGTCAAGTTGGAAAAGGACAGAGGACTGGAGGAAGAGGCTTGATGGTTACAAGTATGTGCAAATAGGAGGGAGGAAAATGTGTGAAAGCAACGAGAATAACAATGGAAAGTGGAAAAATAAGAAAAATATTTCACAACAGTGCTCTGCTGCATGATATGTAGTAGCACACAAATGAAAGATGAAGATAGAATGGACAGACCGTCTGTGCAGACACTCGCGACATGCATTACTGAGCGAGGACAGATGAGGATTAGCTTCAAAATTCAGTAAGCTATTCTCCACCATCATGCATTACATCCAAATAATGTTAATGCAAGTGTCCCTTTACTTGAACCACATCACCACTAAACAAAAGAAAGTACAGTGAATGTGAATAATTAAATAAAGAAATGCGAGGGGGGACAAAAATGACACGGCTACCCAGCAGAGCGCAGAGTAGAAAACCAAATGAGCTTGAAAAAGGGGTCATATGGAAAAAAAAAAAGTCACTTGAAGAACGAAAATCAACCAGGTCATTCAAAATATGTGAATCGACAGCCCATATCTGAAGCTTCAAGCCTGAGCGTTGCACAGGAGTTAGAGGCGGACACATTTCTGAACACAATGGGACCAGGAGGGACAATGAAGGAATGACGGGGAAAAGGAACGGAGCTCATACCTTGGTCGCCCATCATCAGGTGTGCCAGACCTTAAAGGAAAACAAGAGCACAGTCAGCAGAGAACAAGGGATCATGGGAAGCTGTGTGACACTGACACGCAGGCATCTCTTTCAGAGCAGATGTCTGTGTTACTCGAGGAGTGTTGGGAAAAGTGGGACGGAGAGAAAGAGGAGGATGCACAGACAGGGTTAGCAAGATGAGCATTTAGCCAACCAAACCTGGTTGCAATGCATCATCGCCACTTACTAGGCATCATTCAGAAAATCTAAATTCAGGCTGACCTCTTTCCTCTAAGATGATCACCCCACCCACAGCACTTAAAATGCACACAAATATCGACTGTTTGGCAGTTGTAGTGTCCACGTAATATTTGACTCATATCATACAGATATAAAAAGGAAGACCACTGAATATGTTCTGGTCACTGTGCCGTTTTGCCTAAATATAGAGTTTAATTGTATTGCATTCACTTGATCACAGTTAAACAGTATATTTACCAGGACAAGGAGCTAAAAGCATATCATTAACAGCACTGGTATGATTAGTAGGTGGCTCTGGCATCTATGTTTTGAATGTTGCAATTTAGCTCCAACACTTTCCACAACACCTGGAAGCTGGAAACGCTGGTGTTATTTAGCGACCATTAAATCTGTCTCTTAGCCCAGAGAATGAAAGCAGGTGGTTTAGAACGAGCTCACAAACTGACTGATATGAGCGCAGTTTCAAATTAATGTAAATATTATAAATTAGCAATCCTTTACTCAGTCTTCGTGAAATCTTGATGAAAGCAAAGTGGCCAATCTTGCCAAACAATGGGAGCTACTTTTGTGTGAAAAGTCTGTGTAGAAGATAGAAGATAGACATTTCTCATATTCAACCAAATTAAAGCTGCATAGATTTCCCAAATTGTTTGAGAAAACCAATGTATCACACTGTCAGTTTAGGGTAGTAATTACTGTGAAGATGAGGACAACTCTGCTTTTAGTTGATTTAATTGGTTCTTTTCATCTCATGAATTAATACTGATTAACATATACATATGTACATATGTTTTCTGCAACAATACTTTAATAATAATGTATTTTTTTTAACAAATCCTTTATTTAAGGACGCCAACGCAGATTATTCAATGTCTTTAGTAGATGCCATTTGAATTTCTGATTTATCAAATGTCACAACTGGCTTTTGGGTGAAAAAAATCTGGATTTTTTTTATTGAAGCAAGTAAAGCACTGCATTTTTTTTAAAAAAATCATTTTATATTAAGTATACAATGTTAACAAAAAGAAAACGCTAATTTTACATAGTTTAACGATTTAATTTAACAGATTTTTCTCTATATAGTTGAATAATCATGAAGCTTCCATTTAAATTATTAAATGCAAAATTTAACAGCATGAATATATTCCTAAAAATAAGATACAATTAGTGGAAAACAAAAGGAAAATAAATTTTGGTTTGATAATTTTACTAAGGTTCACTTGTTTTCAGAACAAAAATGTTGAATGAATGTGTGGAACACATCAGTGTGGAACATATATTACTTATCTTTTTAAAGATGTACAATTCAGGAGAGAAAATATTTTTATTTTGCAAAATTACTGAATTTTTATGATGCTTTTTCCCATTATTTACAGTACTTTTTTTCACATCTCAACCTGTTTTTGATTGGGTTTTTTTTAAACAGTGTGGGTATCTCAGCAAACCAGCAGTACTCTGTTGAACAGAATACACCAAGAAAAGCAAAATCTAATGCTTTTCTTCAAAACAACATGAAAAATAATATATAATAATATAGCGTAGGTATTGCATTTCTTATATTCACAAAGAATTATCACAGTGAAGTGGAATGTGTAATGTCATCACATACTATATGAAATCATGCCAACATTATTTGATTTAAATACCACAGGACCTTTCAATATGTGACGTTAAGAAAAATGTATTTTCATTAGTTAAATGTTTCATCTGTCGCATTTACAGCAATTCTGGACCAAGAACTGAATTCCCGCTTAAAACAAATGACAAAAGAAAAAAAAAAATATGATGAAAATTTGATCAACCAGACTTACCACTCCAGTAATAGCGATACCAATACCATTATAAAACATTTCCTTACATTTATATAAAGAAGCCATAGTCATGACAGTTTGGAAGCACACAAAATTTAGCAGGATGATTAAAATACCCACCTTCAGTATAGTTGTCTTCTGGAAGCACAGACAGGCAAAGAGAAAGAGAGGAAGATATTCATTAAGCAGCATGCAGACTAGTACTGGCCATTGCATGTCGTCACCATGCAAGGCATTATACATCACATGCAAGTGACCTATTGTAACCCCTGCAGAGGAAATGCTGATTTATTCAAAGACTTTTATACTGTTGTCACCCCGTTTTTTGGTCAGACACTGACCTGGGATACAGGACAGAGTTGTAACTGAATGAGCCCTTCTGAATATTTGATATAACCTTGACGAATTAGATTCTTTCAAGCAAGTCTTTGTTGGTGGCAGATAAAACTGGCATCACAGTTAAATGATTTAAGAACCAGTATTGATCCTGAGGCATGAGATGGCGAGGGGGATAAAAAGCACAACATCTTGAGGCTTGAGGCGGGTTCGTCCTGTTCTGTTAGGCTCATTTAAAGCTGTGTTTATCTGACTGTTTTAAAAACATGACGTACTCCAACTTTGGTATCAACAACTATTTATTTCGACTGAATGGAGTCTATGTACGAGATTTGTTTTTCTTAAATGAAACGCTGCTCTGTGATGAAATGCACTGCAAGAGAAAATAACCTAAACAAATAGAGCTGGGTGCGATAAAGCAATGCCTCTTAGGTTTCAGAACGCACAGTGGGGTCTCATGTTACTAGAAATCTATTCAGGTGATTTGGTCGCAATAGTGATGGCAATGACCAGTGAGCATATGTTGGCGATGAAAAAAGAGATTGCCTCCCGAATGGAATTGCCCTAAGATTAATTTTCGCAATAAAAGTGAGTTTTGTGGAGGTGAGAACACTGCCATGTGAAATCTGTTATACTAATAAAGCAGACAGAGAGAAGAATTACATGTTGGGAAAGCAAACAGGTGAGGCAAACATCATGCTACTGGTGGGGAAATAAATTGTTTTGTGACTGGAAGCATGCAAAAGTAATCAAATGAGAATGTGTAAGGGCCCATACACTGCCTATAAAAAGAAAACATATAATCAGTCAGCAGTTCTATTTTATCACTGTGTATTAAAATATTAAAATCATGACAGCAAATTTACACAAAATGCTATAAAATATTTTCAATAGAAAGGGGAAAAAAACTGGATGAGATTACCTTCCTTTAACTTCTGATTAAGACAATAATGAACCAAAATCATGACAACACTTGCATGCAATGTCCAATTAATATTACACAAGCAAAAATGGTCCTGCAGTCGGTCCGGTTGCTTTAACCATGCGACCAGTTTGGCACAGAGGCCCGGTTTCCTCTACAAGATAAACTCCTACCTCTTTAAAATGGTTTCTTGCCCAGATTTAAGCGATTTTTTTGACCCAAAACTTACCATCACCACTGGCTCCCCTTCCAAATCAGACACCATGCACAAAATCAATCCAAATCATCACTTTGTTAACAAATTATAAGACAATTAAACAGGTCACTGAACACCAATTATGTCAAATTTAGTAGGATTTAATTTTGTTTACATACATTTTTCTAATGGTAGGTTCTTAATGTGAAATCATTTTGGTTACATACTATAAACTGCAGTAGTTCCTCATTTATCCAAGTCCTTTGGGAATTTGCACACAAGCACACATGCAGACATGTGACACTTGTGTATTTGGTTTAGAATGGATGAATTCAGATCGACTTGAGTGTGAGCACGCGTGGATCGGATTTGCCAATTCGAGTGAAAAAGGACACTTAGATAAATGAGATTCTATTGTCAAAGAATATACAAACATGCATTTTGTTCACAAAAAGTTTGCTTGATGATGAGAAGCACGCTGCTGAAAAAAGCATTCTGACGAGGCAAGCATGAAGCTGGCAGTTGCAAAGTGACCACATGAGAAAAGCGAAAGAAACAAGAACATTCACTGATGTCAAGGCCCCAAAGACTAATGGTGACTTATGCATTTTGATACAATAACTAATAATTAACTCAGTTTGCTACAGTGTACAGTAACTGTATTCTTTATTGCAATGCATTGAAAGTCAGAGAGTGACCTGTGCAGGAGGAGCATTTTAAAAGTTTGTTTATGATTGTGTAGAAGGTAATTATACCATTAACACTGTATTATGATGATTCCCTTCCTCTAATCATTTGCGATCCAAACAAAATTAAAATATAATTTAGGAATGCATTTATTAATTATCCCAGTTATTAAATACAGCTTGAGATGAAGGCAATATTTACATCTTTCTATTAAATCTAATCTGTGCACATTGTCCTCACAGAATTCTAAACCAGACAA
This sequence comes from Amphiprion ocellaris, assembly GCF_022539595.1. Classification (NCBI taxonomy): domain Eukaryota; kingdom Metazoa; phylum Chordata; class Actinopteri; family Pomacentridae; genus Amphiprion; species Amphiprion ocellaris. The sequence goes on along the minus strand of NC_072781.1, from coordinate 14,303,891 downwards.
GGGGACATAAATATGACCAGCAAGTTTTTAGTTGTGGTACATTAAAACACAGAATATAGCTGCTCCCTGAATTTGATTTGATGACGGATTACATTACAACCATTTCTACAAATTGTGTCCTTCAGTGTCAGCAAATACGATGAATCGAAATTTAAGCAATCTTCACTGACCACACTAAATGTTGTTTCATTTGGCGGTGCTCAGAAGAAAAGAGGCTTTCCTTTAACAGCAGTATCACCTGACAGGAACCATTAAAACAAGCCCCCCTATCACTCACATGCACACATTCTCTCAGATACACACACACACTCTTTCTCTTACAAATGTACCCAGCTGGTTACATTCTAATCCAGAGACGTAAATCCATTTAATCCCCTTGACAAAGTGATCCCAGTGCTATTGTGCTGGTAACACTACACCAAAATGCACTCAACTGTCTATCAGACGATCTGCATCTCTGATGGTCTTATGCTGTTGATCATGCACATGGTGTATGGCTCATGGAAAATAATTACATTACTATTCAAGTCTATCCCTGACTGAATGAAACATCTGGTGTGCAACAACCAAAAGAAAAAAAAAAGAAAACCCAAAAGCAATCGTGGAAAACAAACCTATAAATTGATTTTCATCTTGCGGACTAATTCTGACACTTACCCTCTAAATATGAGCTCAAAACTCTGACAACTTATTAAAGGCAATGGGATGAAGCATATAAAAAGTCCTAAGCGCACTGCTATACACCAGCTGGATAAATGGCATTAAAACACACATCTGCCCTACAGTGTGTCTGAATACAGTTGGCTGAGACATGACAAAAGCAGGGAGGAATCTCTGCGATGCTACATTTCACATAAAGGAACATGTGTCACATTCACTAGACACAACATTCAGCCACAGCTGTAATTCATTTTTTCCCCGCCACTTGACAATTTTAGAACATCTTGTCTGCCTGAATCAACCTTTTGCCATCTCCTCATGTCATCAGCACTGCAATGCTTGTTGAAATTTCATCCAAACAGACTGTACTGTTGCCTTGTTACAGCTTACAACTGCTTTTTTAATTAAAGGCACAATTATAGTCTCTTCTGAATAGAAACTCTTTGGAGTTTATGATCTAAAAGTCAAAATTACCGTAGAGGATACTGACCCAAATTTAGTGAGGCACAAACATGATAAAATGCGGTTGCTTCTTACCTATTTTGCCTTTTCTGTTTTGCATAACAGCCCTTAGAAAATAAGCAGCCATTGTCGCTGCGATATTGGGATTCTGTAGAATCATGAAGCTTTGTGCTTACAAATGATGTATATTTGTCAGAGTTGAATACGGATTCAGCTGCATGCCATTGCAAATAAGCTAACAACCTCCACCACCCACCTCCCGGCCTGTATTCAGACTTCTGCTTGTTACCATGACCCTCACCAGGAAAGTACATAAACCTGTTGTTAAATTTCTCCATGCAGTCATAGCCAAGTAACATATATGTAGTTTTTTCCTGCAGACTATGTATAAATATTCAGCAGCTCTTAAACAAATGCATTTTTAAAAATCTGTGTCAAACTCTGATAGCCAGACTTTCTATTAGTTTTTGACACCACAATATTCTGCATCCATATTTCACAGAGTCATATTTATAGAACATTGTTCTGCCTTACAGCATCATGCTTGTTTAGTAGACTGGTCATTTAGAATGTGACACAGTCACTTAAAAAAAGGGCATGTTGTAAAATATGTAAAATGTATTATCAATGAAATTAAAAGAAGTAATATGTTAAATAATATCCAATATTATAAATTATTAAGCAACCAACACTTCCAAATGAAAGCAGTTCAATTCCATTTTAAATAGCCGCAAACTGAAGTAGTTTATCATGGCAGTGCTGAAAAACTAGGTCAACTGCAAAGTTTCATTTTGGAAAACCTGAAACTCAAAGTCTCATTGCTAAAAACTCTATGTGAATATTTGGGCTTCCTTTTAACAACAGCACAAACTTTGCAGGGTGACAGCTTCAAATGACTATAAAAGATGCCTGCGTAAGAAAATCCAACAGACTCTGCAATGTGACGTCAATGAACTCCACACAAGTTAGTCAACTTTTCAATCTAAGAGATGAAGGAAAATTTTAAGCCCAAGAGATCATTCGCTGATGTTTGATTTGTAAGTACTGACGTGAAAAAAACTCAACTGAAGACACGCTGCTCACTGGTTATTATATATTTTTCAGAGATAGCATTTTGACTGGACAGAAATCTTCCTAAGAAGTACCTGAGTACCTCTTCAGATACTCCACTGAACTTAGAATGAAGCCTGAGATGCTAGAGTTCCATAATGCAGCCCAGTTGTACTAATAGTCCAAGCAACCACAACTAACGTCCCCCTTTTTCACATCCCACATGTCCAGTAGAGAATTGTGGTTAATATTTTAACAAAGTCCAAGCAGCAATAACTGATGATTTCATTTGGGTCATTTTTTCAGATTTTGGAGAGCTCCAGAAGATTTTATCAGTTTCAACAGGCTCAGTTGTGCAATACTCTTGACTAAATATGTAAAATTGCCTAAATATCTCAGTGCATTGTCTACATGCATTATAAAACAATGCAATCTTTCTAAATGTGTCTTAACTTATTATTATTAATCAGGGAGTACTAATGTCATCTAATAACAAAGTATGACACAAGACATAAAATCCATTGCCAGCTATAGATGTAGATTTGAAAAATTGTTGCAGGAAGCCTGCTCTAAAATCCCTTGTCGCACAGACGCTTTAGGGGAAAATGTAAAAGCGTTGCAGTAAAGGTCAGAGCTACCAGAGGATCGATTTGTTGTTAAATTACAATTTGGACCAAATCAAGAGTAATGAGCGTAAGTGAGGGCTCATCTCTTAGTATCACCGCCTAAATCTAATGCATCTCTCCACCAGAACAGTGTTAGTGGCATTACACAGCTCACCATCTTCCCCATTATCCTCCTCAAGCGACAGTAAGAATGGAGAGAGAGGAAACGGGACGGCGGACCAGCCACTCTGATGGAAATTGATAGCTCCCAAAGCTGTGGATATTTCTGCTCTTGCTAAGTTTTACCCTTGCTGGCTGAGTCGGTCGACAGTGCTGCGAGTGGCTTCCATGACGATACACTCTTCATCTCTCTTTTTTGGTGAAATCCACCGACACTGGGGTTGTCAAAACGGGACAATGTGCAATAAATCTAGTAGAGGGCTACATTTTTGGAGAACGACATCTAATGCACAAAGAATCTAAGATATCATATTTATAATGACAATAAGTTACTGACAGTGTTGTTAGCTCAAGCACTAAATGCAGAGGGAGACAGAAAGCCTGGCTCTGTCTTTAATGGAAAGATATGAGACTCTCATCTAACTCTCTGCCAGACTGTGAGTTACAGTATTTCCCCAAATGTTAACTATTTATTAAGAAAGCTAATGAGTAAAAGTGTGATGACTTATGTGTAGCTGCATATTTTACATTTTTTTTTTTTTTTTTTTTACTTCCTCATAGGGAAATGATGCACATAAACAAATCTGCCTGAAAATATATTCGATCCAGCCATGGAAACAGCAAAGATACGACGTACACCGGTCACCAGTAGAAAATATATTATCAATTTCACTAATTAACTATACTCAGACAGTGTTAGTGTTTGTGATTTAATTAATCTTGTTATGCAGCTACTCTGAGGTTGTCAGGGCAGATGGCATGTGGGCAATATAGTCCAATCCAGATATTTCTAAAGAGGCAGACCAAACAGAGAGGATTGTGGGAGCAGATGTGCGGAGGACCTCTCCATTCTTTCACATCTTGTGGGTAGGAATGATCCAGCAGGATAATCAGACCAGCTTATACAGAAGTTCTAATAACCTTAATCCCTGGATTGACGATATCTAGGATAGTATTACAGATGTGGAGTCAATCTTTTTTGTGATGCAGGAGAATTAGGCCTGACAGAGGAATTAAGAAATCAATGTAAACTGCAAGTTTGTAAGTATGGGATCAGCATATTTGTAACTTATTGTAATAGAGCTCACAGCTTCACGTTGAGGCAAAAATACGCCGATGTTCACAAAGCACCTTTTCTGGCTTAATGTGCACGCCAGTTGCTTAAGGAAACTTAGCAGCTCCTACTGTTGACGTGTGACAAATCCCTATCTGAAGAGTGGCTCTTCAGCGAAAGTTAGAAAAAAAAAAAACATTAATAAAGCAGACAGAGCAATAAATGCAGCTAAGCTCTCAGTACTGGTAACAGCCAGCTGCAACATATTCCATTATAAATTGCAAAGGAGACAAAACTGTAAAAAATGTCTCCAGTGAAAATGCAACTAGTGACATGTATTAACTGATGTACTGTTTAAATCATGTATTGTATTCATAATCTATATTAAGGGAGAAGCTTTTTTTATGCAAGAAGAAGAGGTTTCGTTCTCATAGATTAATGTTAGGTAGACAATCTGTCAAACTGTTACACATAACCTGGACTGAACTGCAGTCGAGTCAGGTATTTGTGCAGTCTCTATTCACTGTTAGAATCACAAAGGCTTTGAAATCATGGAAACTGTTCCTGAAGAGGGATTTGTCTTCACTCTATCATTAGCATGACAGCTCTCAAATTATGGCAGTGCACTTTCGACTTGTTTTTAGTATTTCAGTCGACTCTCATGAATGATGACACCCAACCAGCTGCATCAAAGGTAACTTATGTTCAAAGCGAAAATATCATCTGCAGCCTGGAATTTAAAGAGTTTTGCCTCTAAACAGTTTTATTCTGTTTATGTGAGATCAAACCATTAAGATGGCATAGAAAACACCCAGTAGTTATGTGGATCGAGATATTGTTTTATACAAAACACAGATATAAATAAGAACATTGTATGAGAATCCCATGTATGAGAAGCAGAATTGTTCATCACCAGAATTCTGTCAGATCTCCTGCATATATGACACATTGAACAGTATTTAACAGCAGTGAATCAATGAATTATGCATCTCATGATATACTGTAAGCTCCATATGCCAGCTTAGCATGCTTCAATAAAAAAGACACTATATAGAACAGTTCAATACCAGCTTGTGTGGGTGACATGGATATTTGGTTGTGTTTACTCGTGCTGTGGGACGAATCCCGTTAAAGGAGGAGTTTGGTGTCAAAGAATTTCACAAACACCCTTTGACAGTCAGAAGCAAATGTATTTAAACAAGGCAAAAATCCTCTGGGAAAATCCCTCTAATCTTTTGATCCCAATATCTGTCTTTGGACTCAGAGACAGCAGTATACTATTAATCTGCTTTTGTCTGAGTGAAGCTGCAGGAAGCCTCTAGACAGAATGACACTTTCTGAGATACAGAACGGTCACATGGTTTGCGCTCATACAATGACTGACATGCCTGAAAGAGATCGATCATTCAAATTAAGAGCTCACCTTCCCGTACGAAGTTTATTTCAGATATGTAAACATGAAGAAACCTACTGAGTACTTAAAAGTATTCATGCATGCAAATCACCTAATAATGATAGAGTTGCTTTTTAAATGTCAAACGGACGCTTCTTATAGAATACATTAAAGTTACTGTACACTTGCCATATGCATTTAGAACGGCAAGGTGATTATTTTTACCGCCTTGAATCATCACAGATTCTCCTACACAACTGTCTCCATCCAGGTGTGCATGAGTCACTGTTCTTGTATATTTCATATTAAATCCACACTATTCTTGTGTATCATAATCTTAAGATTAGTCGTAATATATTTATACAACTGCTTTCTTTGGATCGCATTGATTTCTCTCTTTTAGGTTGTTAAATGTACAGTCTTGTATCATGAACTAATTTTTAGTAAGATTCAGGTCAGTTACTCAGCCCCCCAATATAACCATACCCACTTTTTCACTGTATTGTTGCTGTCAGTGTGTTAAGTTGAGTTTTCCTTTGGGACACGACTTGGCTGAAAATGTGCACTTTGAATTGATTGGCTTCTTCATGCAGAAACAAACAGACCATGTTGAGAAGCGGCTCTGCACAGATGCTGTGATACTTGAAGCCACAGCGGTCCTCCAGTAGTGGGGATAGCCAAATTTACAGCCAAAATATTGTTCAGCACCAGAAAACTATTTGTGTTTCAACATTATAGACTCAGTGAGAGACCCATAAACTCACCTGTTTTACAGTTTACAGTTGTACTATGTCATTTTACCATCATGGCTCTCATCAGCCTCATTTCCTTACACAAGTGTCCGCTGTTTCCATTTAAACAACTCTGACAAATTACAGAAATCCTAGAAGGCATTTTTCCAAGAAGTTTTCAGACATCAAATCACAAGTAAAAAGACAAGACAATTGCACTAATATTCATCGCACACACAACTGCTAATAAACACTAATGCTGCCTTGCGTCTGCAGATTGGGTAAACTCTCAGCTACACCATATCGACTTCTTACTCTCCAGTTCAATCAGGCTAAGCAAAGTGACAAAAAAAGTAATTACATTAGGACTGCAGTAAGAGCCACTAATTGTTCCAAAGCATGAGAAAAGAATCTCCTGTTAGCACTAAGTATACTTGCTAAACTTGTTCCACAAGAGCTTATGCCAAGTAATGTATAGCATATGAGTCAAACCTGAGATAGATAACGTACAACACAACCTCTATGAGTTGTCAGTAGGGCCCGATCAATACTGGATTTTTGGCCCTGATATTGATTATAGGGAGTAGACAGTGCGGACAGTGCTGAGAGTTGTGAACATGAAACCAGAGCTACTATGTCAGACAAACTATGTGATGACATTGTTTCTAAATTAACTTGATCACTTTTTTTGAGTTACATTCTGTAAATTACTGTTTTCATATCAGCATTTCTTAGACATCATATGCACCAATACTGATAAATCTGTGACATACAAATATCAGCCAACCAATATATCGGTCAGGGTTTAGTTGTCAGGATTATCAAGGATCGAATTTTACTTCCAAGACATTTTAATGGGAAATGACTTAGCTGCCGTTTAAATGTGAATTTGTTTAAGGCAGACCTACTCAAGAAACCAGTGGCAAACATAAAAGGGACAAATTATCCACAAAAGAGATTTTAGCATTTAAGAAACAGCATGTGGTTCAAACTGCTAACTAAAAAAAAAAAGGAACAAAAATCTGTTCTAATTAGCCATTCTGTAGCTAAATTAAACCTGACAGATCAGCACAGACAGTTCATAAGAGTCAATGTAATAAACAGTAGTAACCTTGAGGTATTTTTCACAGGCTGTATGTAAATATGTAACACTGTAAAGTTAGGTTTAAACGATTACTTCTAGGAAGATTCAAGTTTCTTAATTTATGAATAATATCTCTGTGATCAACCTGAAACACAAAACACTAATAATCAAGAATCAAATAATCTGACAGGACCCACAAAGTGCATGAGCCTCTGTGAACATGTGAACACCGTCTCTCCTGCACACATGATGTTGCACCACATTCCCTCTTTAATACAGCAGTAACACACAAATCTATTGTGATGTTGTTATGCTCCCCGAATTAACATTTTCACAGCTGATGATGACTCAGATGTGAAAATAGGTGAGACATAATTCCACTTACTGTAGGCTATAGTCATTTTTGCTACATGTCATCATGCATTAGCAGCTTAATCAAGGAGTTTAAGTTATGTGACTGTCCTCTGAGTGGTGTTAGTTTCAGGGATGCATATCTTTAAAAAAAAAAAGAAAGAAAAGAAAGTCAAATCTATGCTGTCAGCCCTAATTATAAAATGAAAGTGCAAGGCAATCACACTTACTTACTGTATCCAGAAAATGTGAGTTACCCTTCGCATTACATAATGCACAAAATGACAAATAAAAAGCGGCACAGTCTTACTTGGGGTCTGCCCTACTTTTGTACCTGGAGTGATCTATGGTTGGCTAATGTACGATGAAATAAACATCATTCCATTTTATCAGGATAAAATATGGAGCTATGCAATGCATCTATGTTATTTCTCTAATGAGAAACAAAAGGACAGATTCTGGGAACTTACTGACCATAGAGCAGTGCATTTAAATAATTGTTTTAACCGATCAAAGGGATTTGTTTGCGTGCATGTGCATGTGTGTTTGTGTGAGTGAGAGAGGTCATGCAATGTGCAAGCTTGTGGTTGGACAGGGGAGAGTTGACAGGTCTGGTGGCAAATCCTATAATCCTTTCATTTGATCAAAGTAAGACAACAGCTTTTAAATTATTTAATGGAAGGATAAATGGTAAACTTCAATGTACTTTACAGCCAGATCCACACATAGACATTAGATAAACTTGCACAAGGTGAAAGGACAGATATACATTCCTACGTTTCTCCAGCTTTTACAAATAAATTTGGCTTTCACTCTTGATACTGACTGGGGTAAGACATTTTTTGAGAGCTGCCCTGGCTCAAATACTAATCGCTATTTTAAATTTATGATCTGATAAAAAAATTTGCACAGACATTCTCTGTTGCGGTTGTTGCTTCCCTCTTCAGTGGAGCTCAGAATAGCGAGAAAGATTGGAAGCAAGCAGCCACATTACCTTGGGGTGGAAAACAATCTGAGTACTTGCTAGAATACCTAATTATCTCGCAAAGGTACAGTTTGGTGGATTCTTTAAACTCATACTGTTTCAGCATGGATGACGGTGGAGGGGAGTGTAATCTAAAGAACTATCTGTCTGTTTCCATTTCAAGTATTACTAAGGTCTATGTGGTCTGGTGAGAAACATAGAGTTACCTAAAAAAAAACGTGGCTGACATAAATATAAAATATAGTCGATATGAAACTCTTCAGCATGTATTAACTGTGGTTTAGCTGTAACAAATGACAAATGTCAAGTAAACTAATGACCTGGATCTGACTGAAAATTGGTTAATTGACTTTGCACTTAGCTGAAAATGATATATCAGTGAGAACCAAGTATTACAGGAGCTCCCTTTTTTTTTTTTTTTGCTATTTAGACTTGAGGGGTAAAGGAAACAGGGCTGATGCTTTTTCCTTTTATGTTCCTTCTAGCTTTTTTTGTTTTGTTTTGTGCACACTGGCAGAATAATGTCATACTTCAAGGCCAAGTATTCCAATTGTTGTATTTGAACGGGTCTCTATCCATTCTTTATTTATCTACACATATTTTGGCAATTTCAACACCCCCTTGTTGCACTACTTTCATGGAGTTCAAGCTTTGTAGTCTGATTATATCTGAGCACCACTATGCTGTATTTTTATAGTAACAATATATCAGTAGACTAGGATATGATGCATAATGTCAACGGAGTCGCTCATTGAGAAAAACAACACATGGAGTTACCACCTATCTCTGATGTTTCTCTTAAATCTATGGGATTTTTAGCACCTTTCAGCACACTGTTTTGGTTTTGCCCAACACAACTTGAACACAACTGAGCATGGTGAATCATTTGACAATTAAAGAGCAAAATGTAAGTTGCCAATGTTGCGTTCACAGATTCGCTACAACTGTGAACAACACATTTACATGAGGATGTGATACACTTCCCCTTGAAATTCTCACTGAAAAACTTTTAAATCCGTCGTTACGTGAAAGGGGGCAAGTGGTCAACTCTGTGAGAGAGATATAATGTAACTGTAACTGCATCCTTGCTTGCACATCTTGCATAATTCCATCAAGCAGAGCAGCAGCCTGACAGCGAGAGAGGTGTTTCAGTCCCACACTGTACTCTGTGGCTGAATGGGGTGACAGCAGCAGATATCTCTACTGACAGATTGCTTGTTTGTCTTCGCTGCTCCTGTTGTGTAATCGTGTGGACGGAATGACGTCATTTCAAAAGGTTGTAGTTGTGCATATACATGAGATTAATGGGTGTGTGTATTTAGTCATCAATGTGGGCCTTGAGGATGACTTTAAGATGTTGCTGTCTTTTGTCATCCACCATCTGGAAATGAGTTCTCCATAAAATGAGGGTGGGCATTGCAATATTATATAACACAATATATTTTTTCTTGTTATTTTTACTGATTTATTATTATGTTTTTGTACCAATAACAGCCATGGTTGAAGGCATTATCTTTTTTTTCAGATTTTCCATCCTTCCATTCATCCTATTCTTATGAATGCAATATTTTGCAAACTCACTGAGAGAACTTCTTTAAATATGGCACAAATTTCACAGTCCACTGTAACTCAAGCATGAAGTGATAACACTGGTGTTCAAAGGTCAAAAATTTATGTCACACTGCCCTCATAAAACATGTTTCTGGCCATAGCAAAATCTGTGATTTGGCAAAAGTATCCAATTGGACTCAAGGATAACCTCAAAAGTCAAGGTCACTATTGCCTCTCAAAACACATTTTTGGTCACAACTCAGGAAAAACAGAACAAAATTGCACAAAAATGACAACTAAAATTACAGCTTCACTGGAATGTCACAATGTTCTGCAGAAACACTTCTCTGACCATAACTCAAGGACAGAACTAAACAATTGAGACAAACAACTAGGAGGTGCTAATTTTATTTTCTCCTCTGATATGGGTGCACCAACAACACCTGGTTCACCCCATCAAACTTCAGAATCAATACCTCTGTATGTGTGCACAAGGGTATTTTTGAGGATTTTTTTCATTATTATACAGTATTTTTCATATGAATGCTATACAAGCTCTGGCTACCATTGCTACAGTTTATGTGTTAATTGGGCCAGTTTACACAATGACTTCTCATCCTTCATACAGATGCGGAATAATACATTTTAAATGACTCATCTTCACACTGCAATAATATAAACATTTTCCTTTTTCACTGGCATAAAACTATTATCATCAGTAGCCACCCTGGTGTGAAAATTATCATCTCCTCCCCAGATTTCTCGACTAATGAGACATACTCACACAAGCAAGGAATATGGAAACATACAGTATGAATTTCAAGGCATTATTTAATTTAGAGATATCCTTAACTATAACCCTGAAGACTGGAACATTTAACTTTAAATTAACTTCACAGATCAAGTTCATTTTTAATGTAAAGTGTTTACACCATTATAACATCCAGGGGGTTAATTATGTTTCCTTTTTATTCACTAAAACTGCTGATATTGTTGTTTAAATATATTTTGTGAGTTGAATTTACAATGCTTCTAATGATGCATTTAATGTTTTGCTGCGCTTAAAGAAACAAAGGAGTTTTAACTCCTTTCATATGTTCTTGATTGGCAAGATCACAAATAGTAACTATTCATTAGAATAATTTGTTCTTAATTAAGTTATAGCAACTTGACGTTTTTAGAGAAATATAACCAAATTAATTTCATACAATAAAATGAAAGTGGACCTTTGGAGTTAACTAGAACCGTGACACTTAATGTAATATTAATAAATGTAAGGAATAATATGGCTAATACAACACATTGTCCGTAAAATATGGATATGGATATATCATTACCATTATTATCATGCGTTTTGTAAAAGAGGGTGAAAGCTTTCCCAAGATGCAGCAATTATTAAACACATTCTGCTTATCTTGAAAAATGATTGGGCTGCACACTGGCTTGGTTGATAGCACTGCCACTTTGCAGCGTCCTGGCCTGAGCCTGGGATCTTTCTGCATGGAGTTTGCATGTTCTCCCTGTGCATGCTTGGGTTTTCTCCGAGTACTCTGGCTTCCTCCCACAGTCCAAAAATATGATGAGGTTAATTGATCATTCTAAACTACCCATAGCTGTGAATGTCAGAGTGCCTGTTTGCTTCTATATGTAGTCCTGCGTCCTCCATCCCCACCCCACTCCAACTCTGACGAGGATTAAGCGGTGTCCAGATGATGGAAGATGGATGAAAAATATTTCTGCCATGAAGTTACTTTCAATCTAAAATGACTAAGAGTTTTCAAAAATGGACAAATTCTTTCTTAGATTTTCCTCTGTAGTGAAACAACCACAATGTTCTCTCCAGCTTGGCGCAAAAAAAGCCAAGTGGGCTCTTGTGAATTCTAAGAAACTCTTGAAAATTGTCAAAGTGGAATTAGCAAATGTATTAAGTCTGCTCTCGATCAAACGCAAATGTCAGATGCCACGAACAGACGCCTCAGTGTGGAGGGATTTTTTTTATTTTCGTCGAATTTTCTTTCAACACAAAAATACTTTCCTATGCACAAAATGTCATTTGCAGTAAGCCTAGTCTATAGAATGTACCCAGTCTGCTCATGAAAAAAACAAGAAAACAAACAGTCAAACCATTTGGGTGGCATGTGGAAGTATATTTACTGCCACAGTTAATTTTTGATCTAGATTTACTCATGGTGCTTTGCTGCAGTATGGCAACACAGCGTGCAATTTCTCACTGAAGTGGAGTAGTTTAAATAAGCAAATACTTAAAGCTGCCCACCATCGAAAGCCTGTTAGTGGACTACAGCAGCAATCTTTCATTGTGTCAGTGCATGAGGTTTATAAGAAATGCTGTGGCCCTTCCCCTTGTACTAACACCATCAACAAAACCTGATTAAAGCACAAAAATAAAACACAGCCTGCAAAATACAGTGCTGTGAGTAGAGGCCATTTTAATTAATGGTGTTTCATATGTGCCTCAATAACAAATGGCAATTAGATAGGAATATCTTATGCTGCAGTAGTAAGTTGTCCAGTGCTGGCTTAATGAGCTTGTTGTTAATAAAAGATGCATGTGCCTGAATACACACACATGAGATTAGGAAGTGAAATGTAAACTAGATATGCTCGGGAACAGCCTATATATTAAAATAAGCCATAAAGTCAGCCAGTATTTGAAAAAGAATGAAAAATTAATATGAGAAATAATAAGAAAATGTATACACTCACACCCCTCCCCCATCGCCTGGCCAACAAACCCACTCCTCCCCACTACGGCAGTAAGCTACCAACCTGTGGGAAGAACTACACTGAATACCCTGAATACTGACACATTTTTCCTTACAAGCGATATCAACTGAAAGAGATTTGATATTAAGATTGCATTATTAGGCCATAACAGAGTGATACTATTCTTACTATCTCAAAGAACCCTGTGTTCTTTTTGTCTATGGATTGTCTGGGTCTAGTTTCTTTCATTACACCGCTGATTTTTTTAGCAGTAAGAATTATTACATCAGTGGGACACACAGTTCTGATGGAAATCGTGGCTTAGACATGCTACAATTTACAGATTCTTTGCTTGCTTCTTTGTTTTTTGGTAGAAAATGACATGAAAATAGACTCTAATATTGTGTACTTTCAGTAAAGGTTTGCTTAAAAGCATCATTGTATTAATCGCGGCATGTTATTACTGGATACAAAAACCTCACCCAGCTAATAGTTGGGGTCTCCTCTGTTGACAACTACACTAATCCTCTGAATATATTTTTATACTGCATGAAGTCAATGATGTCACTCGTGTTTATTTCGCCTGACTCGTAGATGATTGCTCTTGCTCTTCCACTCGTGGTAAGCCATTGGAGATGTTTCATAGGTCAACCAATCCCCACAGACCTATTTGATAAGAATGGAAGACACCTTTGGGGATGGAGAACACCTGTATGTTTTTACTAATGAGGCCTTGCAGGAGATTCACCAAACAACTGCACTGCAGATCAATGGCACACACCGTAAGAGTAAAACAAACATGAGGCTTTAGCCAAATAGAGAAAGGGAATGCATTAGTTTAGGACTTATAGCATTTACAACAGGGTACTTGTAGTTATTCAATCACTTCATGTTGACTGAAAAGACTAAAGAGGACACGTACTAAATTATGGTTCAAAGTGAGTCCATGTCTTACCTTCACTGCAGTCCTTTCCTTGGAAGCCCGTCTGAGAGCAGTCACATGTTGGTTCATTGTTAATTAAACTGCAGACTCCTCCATTTAAGCACATGTTGGCTGTACCGCAGAGGTCCTTCAAGACCCCTTCACTGTTGATCATGACGGACTCCGTGTTGTTGACCTTTATGTCTGTTATCCATCCAGTGAAAGGAGGCTGATCCTTGACTGCAGCTGATGTCAGTCGCAACGCCACAGATCGTAATTCCGGTGGTATTCCGCCAACAAACAAATGGCTGAAAACAGTCATATCCCGTCTTTTCGACTTCACCTCAACCCACTTTATCTCATTGTCCACCATGAGGGTTGTGTTCTTAAAGTTTCTCCTTATCGTGACCGTGTGCCACTGGCTGTCGTTGACTGCTGTGTCAGATAAGACGGTTGCAGGGTCGGCACAGAAGATCGAGAAACGAAGGCTTAGTTTACCATTCAGTATGAGAAGTTCTAAAAAGTCACAAAATCCCTCATCGTCGAAGTAAACTAGCAGCCCGTGGGAGCTCTTTGTTTTCATGTTGAAGCTCATTTCACTTTCACAACATGCGTTCCACACTGGAAATCTAGCCCACTGTCCCTCAGCACCCGTAAATTCTAGACAAGTGCCTATTTCTACAAAGCAGCAAATGAGCAGCCCAACCCATATGATATGGGCACCATGTGGCTTTTGTAAAACCATTGTGTGATCACAAATTCTGTAGATTGTAGGTGGGACTTATAGGGCTGTATTTACTTATATGAACCTTTGCTTAAGCAAGCAGTATGTTGGGTTGACCGTAAGAGAGTAGACTGGCATATAACTGACTGTCTACATGCGCATACGAGTGTGAACTGATGCATTGTAAGACATAAGATTAAATGCTTTAATATATTTCCATATCAATAGGCTTGGCCAACACTTACTTCCTGGAGCACACACCATTACCTCACACTGTCCAGGCCACTGGCCAAACCTCTCACTGTTCCCGCCAAAATAGTTTGAACTGTTTAAAGGTCCTCTCTGCCATGGCTATTTAGAGCAAAGTGACAGAGATTCAAATATCCACTGGGCACACTCGGTCTAATTTATGTAATTATGGAACAGTCCCTTCTGGTGCCAGTTAGTGTGTGCACGGTTTCACTTGAGTTGAAATGGCAGCTTTAATCTTCATGTTCATGCCAACATTCTTTGGCGGGTAACTGGAAGCCTTGCTCAGGGCTTTTCACCCTGCATCCTCTGTAGCAAAAAGAAAAAAATGCCATATGGAGCCACGTTGGCTGATAAGCTCAGCAAAAGAAGCGGTCTGTCTGTCAAGGCAGTCCCCAGTCTCAAAGCTCTCTGCAAAAGAAAAGCAAATTTAATACAGCATCGGCATTTTCACCATATCCATTTCCAAATCCACTTTGGCCAAAGCCTTAATCAAAAGTCTGAATTAATACTATGATTAAGGCAGAGCCAGTCAGCCATTTATATCCAGAGAGGCCTTTGTTACAACAAACACCAGCCATATCATTAGATTAAGATCACCGGGGCTTTCCAGGAAGCAAACAGCAGCATTTGACAATCAGCAGCACTGAATCCACACATTACTTGACCTCAGGTGCAAAGTGATGGTCTGGTAACACTGTCATTTAACATGCACTATTTAAGCGATGAAAAATATGTACATGCAATAGAGATGGAAAAAAATATGTACATGCAATATTAGAATTTGTGATCTAAAAAGCGCGCGTCATTTATCACACCCATACGATTACAAATAATTCAAACCAGACAGTCACAGCCAAGTCGGTAATAAAAGGAAAGCAAAACTCTGATTTAGAGCTGATTTCTTTTGAATAGAATACTACTTGCTTACAACTTCTGCAACCGCATTATCAGCAGCATTCCGACATAGAGTACATGACTGGCCTGTCCTCAGCTGGAGACCCAACATGAGAAAAAGTGCGTCATTTGATTCACAATGGTTGGTTTGTGTTAAGACGAACCAGCCGGGCTGCCACTGGGTCTCAGACCCCGAAATCTGCGCCTCACAATATCTGCCTCGTCACTATTTCTCACTCGGACTCTTCCACGGATTCTGCTTTTCTCCCATTAAAAATCCCAAACACGTGAAATATTACAATGAACCCGATTTGCTTTTTTTTTTTTTAATTTTTTTTTTTTTAAATCTCCGCAATTTGTTTGCATTTCAAAGAAAATGTAACCGCTGCACGGGCTGTGGATCGGGCTTACTTATTCACTGCACTTTGCACAGACCGAAACATCTTCTCAGTAAACTGCAAATGTGCTTAACAGCAGCGATCACCATTATTTATCTAAGAAATCACACACTCCTCATCAGAACTGAGCTTTTTACGCATATGTTTGCCCAAAACGGCACAGCATCCTCGCCATCATCAATAAAATGCCCTCATACCTTAACATCTCATCCCGGATGACAGCTCCGAAAGGGCGCACTATAATTAGTGTTATTTCATGCCCACATCTGCGGCATTTTATCACAACTCCAAAATGCCTTGGTTAAAACAAGATGATTTTTTCTTTACCTTTACGCGTACACCTTTACTTCTACGGGACAGTAAATAGTTGGCGCAAGAGGAGGAAAAAAATTGCAATTTTACGCAAAACACCGCGAACTGAGCTCCTGTAAAGCACAACTGTCCATATTTTCGGTCTGTTTTGAACGCCTGTGCTTCCAAATCCTCTTTGGCGAAACCTTCACATCAAGATCTGTTTTCAAGTGAATCACAGCATCAGCCAGAGAGAGACAGAGAGAGATGGAGAGGGATGAGGGAGGGAGAGAGAGAAAGAGAGAGACGGGTCCACTTTCACTCTAACTCCACTAAAAACCTCTCAGGCTTAGTGGTTTAAAAAAATTACCTTCAATATTATGTCCTCCACATGCGTTTCCCGATGCAAAAACAAAGCGCAAATGAACAGAAAACCGCAGGATGGAGTTAGTGCATGGAGAGCCGGGGGGGGGAAGCGCAGGGTGAAAATCCAGTTATCTTTGTGGAGGAGAAGGTGCAATCTGGTTTCCCTGTTGAGCTTATCCAGCGACTGTCAGGAGCCACAGACAGAGAATCACGTGTCTCTCCGTGATGTCTACCGGGGAGGGGCTGGATGCAGTTCCTTGGACAGCGCCGACATGCCTACATAAGCATCATTCCGCGTATGTTTTATGGCACAGGCAACTTTGGAGACGAGGCTTGTAGGAAAAAAAAAAAAAAAACTTATCAATTTGGTCGCACTGAAAAGCGCATGGACGCAGTCAGAGATAGTTTAGGTGCACACAGAGCAGAAGAGACATCTTTATTAAGCGGATTAACAGCCACTGTTTTATGTGCACAATATAGGTTGGTCTTAAAATTCTGCAGAATTATTGCAGCAGATCACATTTGACGAAAGACTTCTAGTTTCCTGATTATTATCAGATCTGGCTGCATGATGCTCGAGTAGTGACATATTTCAAGTTCAGCCTCTTCCAGGAGGATCATACTATATTTCATGCTATATATAATCCAAACATATGCTGTATAGTCAGACTTTATTGAACATTTATTTTTTTGACTTATTCAACTATATTGAACTAAATATAAACACAGCAATACACATTGTTTTATTAAATCCAACCCATTTTTTACACATAGGAGAGTGAGTATTTGTTGCTCTAACACAGGGCACCTCTGCAACCGATGAACACTGATGAAAACAACAAAGTGGGCAATATATTAAAAGACAACTGACGCATCTACTGGGAATAAAGTTAGTTAGGATGTTGATGCTGGATGTGGAGTGTTGTCCCACTCTTGGTGAAGAGTTTGGGGGAACTGTTGAATAATTTGTCGGGCAAGGATCACATTGTCGGGCATCCAGACGTCATTTGGCAGATTGTCATGTTGTACAATGCAGTTTGTAGCTATGTCTTGGATGACAAACGGCGGAGTTGTGGGCATTCGAGTGTCTAGCAACGGTCCTAACCTACATGCCAGCAGCTAGCAGCCAACAGCCCATTGACGTCTTTCTCTTGTCATCTGTGGCATCGTGTCATCTGAATAAAGCTGCATTTTAATGTGGCCCTTTGTAGTCACTGAACAAAGAGTTTCTGTGCACTGGTCACGCTATCTGATCATCGTCCTTTAAAGTCACACCTGACTGAGATGTGGATTCACTCAATAGTCGAGAATTAGTCAAAAGGTGGACAATTTTGTTCACAAGTAACTGAATTCAACCCTTTTCGGTAACAATAACAAAAGGAAGGAGTTTTTTTTTCACTTTTTCTCAAAATCTTTAAAGAAGACATTTTGATGTGTTTGTATTTTTGGTCAGTATAAAAATGAATTTAAAAAATCATTTTCAAATCATCTTTAAACATTTGTGCGTTGGTAGGCTGTGTTTTCTGATTTTCATAGATTTCTGTTAAACATTTACTGAGTGTGCAGACACATATTCAGTTTGTGTCTTATGGATGTGATGAACCTACTAAAGATCTGTGCTGTGATGTTGATTTTTCAATACATAAAAGTCACTCCAGGAGTGTATTTTTTTTCTTAGTTTCACAAATTGTAGCTTCCTGAAATGTGCTTTACAGCAGTTACAGGTTCAGATACAGATTGTTTGTCACATAGAAGAGCACAAAGAGACTTCAGTTTTTTCATTTATAAAAAGTTGTGATGGCCACTTCAGCCCACCGTCTCCCCATAATGGTAACTAGCTGTAAGCCTTGCTAATGCAGTCTGCATTTTACTCTGGTTATCAGAGCCACTTGAGCATTAGTCGCTATAGAAACACTGCACAAGAGGAAAAAATATATTTAAATTTTGCCCCTAATTTTGTATGAACGACAAATTGTGGCACACCGTGAACTATACAGCCGTGGTGCAAGAAAATGCAGTGAAATGAGACAAAACTGATCATTTTGTTGCACACATATATGTTGGTGGAGCAAATTAAGGCACAAATTTCATGTGCGCATTACAAATGAGGCTAAGTTTTACAACTAAGCATGCCTGATCCATGTTTCATCCGCACAAAGCCGGCCGTGCACCTGAATTCCTCAGCTCATGTCTGCTGCAATTGTGGTGCAATCAGTCTTTCAATTCAGTGGTGAGAAGCCGCCTTGTGTGCTTCATGTGACTGGCAACCTCACACAAAAGGTGAAAGGCAAGCAGGGTGAGGAGATTGCAAGGCACATTTCATCTGAAACTATCAAAACTATCTTTTGTTACATTTAAGGATATTTTGCTTTGGCTTTTATGGTACTGTGTTTGCTCCACGGTATAAGAGTTTAGATGAGAGGCTAAAATCTGAATTTAAACAGGCTGTATATGAATATTAATGGGACTTAGTGGCGATGGGGTGCACATATTTGAATCAAACTATGTAGATTTAGATTTTAATACTCTAGTTTGGTGATAAACTGTTCTTCTCTACATAGGTTAGTCATGTTTTCTTTTTTTTTCCTGTAAGAATGTTTGTTACAAAATATCTTGACACTACAGTGTATGCTGAACCGTAAAATCTCTGTCTTGCCAGTTTGGAAACAGGCTCTTTTCATTTTATTACTTTAGTTTGACATTGAAATATTAATGCTATCATTAATCATTGAAAGTTTATTTGGCAACACTATGAGCTTGTGGGTGGTAGCTGCGAGCTGATTTTGCAGTTTCCAGCATTAAAATTTGAAATTTCCATACAGCAGTGTAAAAAAGCGTTATATTTTCTTATATTATACCCTGAAGTGGGTTCATATCACGAAACTGGTCAATGCCACTCGGCTTACTTTTTAGTAAAGTAAACTTCCAACCCATCATCTTCCGTCAGCTTTATCAGAGAAAAACAAATGGGGCTTTGACTTTTTGGAACGGTTAGATACTGCAGGAGCCAAAGTTTACAGAAAAAATATAAAACATTGTTTAAGACTTTTGAGGTTACAGCATTGCTTGTGTCACCATGATGACAGATTGAGGAGAACAGGGAGATAGTGCATTCAAGATTAATAGAGGTCTAAGCTTCCTGGGTTTATACCAGGACAAGATAAGGCAGTTTTGTGTCCATACATTAATAATCTCTCACTTTGCAAAGAAATCCCAGTCAAGAGTTGAAAAATCTGCCCAGCAATAAAATAAATCCAATTTATTCATTAACAAATGCAAGTAATTATATTCGTTCTTTGCTATGTACTCAATGATACATTTTTTCTTTCTCTTCCCATTCTTCTCCTCATCTCTCTTTCCTGTATTGTTACTAGATCTCAGAGACCATGACTCAGAGGATTCAGTCATTTCAGTTAGGTTTTGATATACCACATACTTGTCAGATATGAAAGATTTAACCAGAGGGACAATTGGTGCTAGTATAAAAAACATTTTGAAGTTTTGAACATTACTCTTATCCACCCTTTTATTTTCCCTGAATTTTGGTCACAGAGTGACTTTGCTTTTGAAAACAATAGCATTTTTTACTCTGAACCACACACACAATTGTCTCCAAATATGAGATTTCTTAATGCAAAGTGAGCAAGTAATTTTAACTTTGACGCTAGTGAATGCTGCACACATTCGGCCAAAATCAGCAATGACATTTGTGAACTTTTACAGTTTGCTCAGCCTTTGGCTCCTCTTCTTTTCTTTGTGCTGAGCTACGCCGTACTGGTCCGGTCTCTTTACTGAATGCAGAGTCATGAAATTGATATTGATCCTCTCATCTAACTCTTGGTGAGAAATCAAATATATTTCCCCAAATGTTGGCGTAAACCATCATTTAACAGTCAAAAATAGAGATAAAGTAGGAGCGCATTTTTGCACTGAAAAACAATATAGTCTTTTAATATCACAGGCTTTCCTTATGATAAATGGATGGAGTTGTTTCTTGTAGTTTAAGGCCATAATCATTTAACTTGACTGATTTATTTACAAAGTAATGTAACTGTCATCTTTCCAATTATGTAATATGATGATGTCAAATAAAAAAAAACATATAAATGCAATGCAACATAATAACAAATGACAATAAAAGTAATCATAAAATGGTGAAACAAAGGCAGCTTTGTGCAGCTTTTTCTTCAGCTCCTCATATAAACTTGTGTGTGGGAACACTGTTGTAGCGACCAAATTCACCTCAACGTGGCAATACAATAAACATCTTCTTTTTGTGGTCTGTTTCTGCCATTTATGACAGGTGCATTCTTGCCGTGGTCTCTGTGCATATAATCGTGATTTTACAGCATCACAACTGCAAAAAGTATGGAGACTAAGTCGGTCTGGTAAAGTAGGAAAAATTATATTGTAATTTATGACTATTTGCATGTTTGTTGGATTTACAATAAGCAAAAGAAGTAGATGCAAATTTTGTAACAGTTTCTAAGTAACTATTTTTTTTTATACAAATATCGAATCAGATGAAAACTATTACTGTCCTAAAATATTTCAGTCACTCTTGACGTCACTGAAACTGTCCAATGAATGTGTTTGTTGCCTGTTATTACACAGCTTATTGTAAGTTAATTTGATACAAAACATCTTTGTAAATCTAAAAGTACAGTTAGAAAAATGTTTTAAACTGTTCTTTTTTAACTTTTCCTTTGGATGAAGGATGAACACGACATATGCTACCGTTCAAAAGTTTGGGATCACCCTGACAATTTCACGTTTTCCATGAAAACTCACACTTTTATTCACATGCGAACATCATTGCACAAGAGTTTTCTAATCATCAATTAGCCATTCAACACGATTAGCTAACATTAGTACTATTAGAACACAGGAGTGATGGAAATGTTCCTCTGTACCCCCATTGAATATTCCATTAAAATTAAGCCGTTTCCAGCTAGAATAGTCATTTACCACATTATCAATGTCTAGACTGTATTTCTGATTAATTTAATGTTATCGTCGTTGAAAAAAAATGCTTTTCTTTCAAAAATAAGGACATTTCTAAGTGACCACAAACTTTTGAACGGTATTGTACATGTGCAACTCTTATTAGGACACTCAAAAAGGACAAAAATCATCAGGTGTGGATGTAGTTATTCATCCTTTCAAAAGGTTCAAACAACCCTTGCTGCGCATGCAGAATCCACTGCTCAGTGGAGCAGTTTTGGAGCCAAATCACTGAAATAAATCTGCTTTCCAGTCCATTTTTAACATCAAATGCAAAATCAGTATTGCATCCCATGGGATCCACAGAATGCAGTTCAAAATTAATGATTACCTTAAATTTTCAGTTAGCGGTTATGTACTTGTTGACAAGCACATAATTGTCCTTATAGATCTGGTGAGTGGAAGATACTTTTCTGGCTGTCAAAATCAACACATACCTCTGGGAAAGTGCATCGTGTGCTGGGAAAAAACAGACATGAATGGACCTTGATATTATTGAACTGTTTTGCTTTTTCTTTTTTTCTTTTTTTTTTTAACTGGGCGGTGGATCCTGTACAGGACCAGAGGGACATGGTAAGCAATATTTTCCAAAGCTAATTCATCTTTCCCCAGACTAATTTAAGAAACTGTGTATATACTCTTGGTTATTCTGAACCTCCTACATAGGGCATTACTTTACTCTTGGGTGAAGGTTTTCCAGAAGATGAAATACTCTCCTTCATCAAATGAACTACTACCACAGAGTATTCTGCTATATCTAAAAAAATATCAACCTTCAATCATTTCTAACTGTTTTAAATTCTGTATTTCACTGTAGTGTACAATATTTTGCTCTGTGTATTTGACTCTGGAGTTAGTATCTTCCAATGCAGCATAATTACATCTGTCTTTTCTTTTTTCCTTTAATCCACTACTGAATAAGGATTATATATTAATTTTCTAAAGTGAGGTTGGGCCAGAGGGGTGTGGTTGCAGTCGGAGCACTAAGGTGGTTGAGACAGACATCATAGCTGCATGTTATCAGGCTCATTAACAGCTGATAGGTCTCAAACAATTCGCTCACTCTTTTGATTTTGTAATGATGCTAGGAAATATGACACATATGAACTCTAAATTGTCCGTAGGTGTGAATGTGAGAGTGGTTGCTTGTCTCTATATGTAGCCCTGCGATGGACTGGCAACCTGTCCAGGGTGTCGCCTGCCTTCGCCCTAAATCCGTGGCCCTAATGAGGATTAAGTGGTGTATAGATGATGGATGGATGGATTATGACACATATGAGAGACAAAACAAACAAAAAAAATAGCTGGCAAACACAAACTTACTGTCCATTTTAGCAACACGCTGTCTTACAGGCCCATAAAAACTGGTGTAATTGTCAGTGTTGAGGCCTGAATGTACTTGCATTTGCATTTGTCAGTGGTGTTTACAGTACAAAATGCAGAATAATTGATTGCAATTGTGGTAATAACATTACTTAAACTCGTACAAAAGCACTGTTCTTGCAATATTTTTTTTCTAAAACTCTGTAGTGTTTGGTGAGACTGTACCACCAACCTCCTGGAGTAAAAAAGAAGTCTCCAAAATGAAACACATGAATAATTGCTTTTATGTTGATGATAATGTTGTAGGACAGGTGTAAGTTTGGTAGTGCTAGAGGTACTTTGGTGTTACTGCTGGTTGTTTGTTATGTTTCTGCCTCTTTCTCAAAAGAACAGGACTTCTGATTAAATTTTTAAAGCTCCTGAGTGATAAAATCTGTCACTTTGCTCACTGTGATACTGGAAGTGTTGTACAATGTGGAAAATTCACTTAAAGGGGCTTCACACCTACACAGGGTGTTTATACCTCCAGTCAGGACTGGAGGTGGCAGCTGGGTGGAGCTATGATAGATAATGAGATAGTAAAATAAATGATGATGCATTTTTATTTACCTGCTTCATTGTCAGGGTCCTGGTGTTGTGGATGTTGGCTCACAGTCACACTATCATGTGTCTCTTAGGGACACTAGAATAGAACAGAGCAGATGGTGATGTTAGTGGTAGCACCTGAGTTTCCCCCTCTATTATATGTTACTACAATATGTCTGATGTGGGAAAAAAAGCTTATGTTAAAGGTGCTCTAAACCTTTACCAACACTACCAACAGAGAGAGACAGAGATGACAGCCTAATGTACAGATGCCCAAATGTGAAATCACAAAATCTAATTTGAAGCGAAATCAAAGCACAGCATGTTATGGACTCTCCAAAAAAGGTGGATTGCTGATATTTTTTTTTACTTCATAGAACCAGAATTCTGTTTATATTTGGAGTATAAATGGCTTATATCATGAGCCCTCTGTTGGCCAAATTTCATAAGCTGAAATAACTCACATAGCTGTTCTTTTTCATGCACTGATTAATATGTTTAGACCGAAGCAACAAGTGTTAGATTTTTGTTCGACATCTCCAATCCAATTTTTCCTCTTCTCCGCAGAGTTATTTTAACCTCACACATTAATGGCGAAACAGTCCAGAACACGGAAGGCACAATACGCAGGGACGCATTTAGTGAAAAGGCACAAATTGTCTTTCTAGTAATGTATTACCACATGAGTCCTCATCCCTCTAAAGTAGCTCCGTTTTCTTTCTTTTTTTTTTCATAAGACTTTCACCACTCACCAGCTGGGACCATTTTTCTCTCCCTATTGAGAGCATCTGTATCCCCTAGATTAAAGCTGATTGAATTTAGAAATCTGTATCATTATAGTTATTAGATTAGGAGCGGGAGAAAAGGACGCTGCAACTCAGAATTTCATTTGAGAGGAATTAATGAAACGTAGGCGTGTGGACCGCAAAGAGCTGGTCACATGTCCAGCTTGAATGAGCTTACTGATTGTATTGACTCTTACATAATGACCCTACTGAAGATGCATGAGAAACACATTAACATGCCAAAAATCTGATTAAAACCTAGATTTCAGAGGCTGACGAAACAACCTGGAACAAATTGCTTCACTCCTTATTGACATAAGATCCAGGGATTACCGAATCAATTGATTTTTGATCCTTCTTACTTTTTTCCAAAGTATTTGCATTGTCTGTATTGTTCAATTTTTTTTATAGATTACATTGTCAGTGGCCAAGGTTTACAAAGTATGAAACTGGTTGAACGACCATGTTTGTTTTATTAATCTAACATTCATATTCTGTTTTCAAATGTGAGTCATTTCGTTCTGCTGAAATTCCAGCTTGAATGTCTTGATTTTAACAGCTGTTAATACCATGAGTCATTTAATAACATCCATTAATATATATATATATATATATAATGGCTTAGTTTTAGTAAAATGTTACTTTTACCAGCATGAACTCCACAATCCTCCTGAACTGTCTTTTCTCATATTAGGTTGGACAGTACAGTAGCATGCAATTGAAATTTTAAAGTAACATTTTTGCTCTCAGAATAAACAAAAATGTTAAAAATTGCAATGATCTATGAGCGCCAGTGATCACTGACATCAAAGAGTGACGTCCAAACAACTAATTCAGCTCTAGGTCTCATTATTTTCCCAAATAATCAGGTTTTACATTGTTAAAATGAACTAGCTTTGAGAGGTTGTGCCATTCCAAAACCTTAGCTGAGCAAAATGTATTGTGTGCATTAGTGATTTACAGTTGGCTGCTAAATTGCTGGAAAAATTTGACATTTTAAATACAAGTGTGAGAAGCTCCTTACACAGATGTGACGATAAGAGAATGTTAAATCTGGCAAAAATAACACAATGACAAAACCAACTGTCTGGTTTCTTAAAAACACAAACAATTAGTGCAAAGTCCTTCAGTGGGTTGTTTTTATGCGCAGTGATTGGTTACAGCAACATCAAGCTTCTGTAATTCACCATTGCTTAGAACTGCAACATTTCTTCCATTATCAGTGTTATTTGCAATGAAGAAAAATCACACTGTCCTAAACAAGATTAGTATGCACCACTGACATGAATACTCCCTATGTGCACTGGTGTCAAGTTTCCTCTTCTGTGACTCTGGTTTGACTGTGTGAGTCATAAATGATGACTTTTACATGTGTCTCTGTGAGTTTTTCAGCCCACATTATTGGTATTTGTATCAATCATTCCACACTAAGGTTTTTCTGGGATGCATCAGTCCTCTCAACCCCACTATGTGTCCCTAGTGAATCCAGTACACAGCATTATGCTTGCATTGCTGTTTCTTAATCTCCATGTGAGACCACTGGGTCCAGCAGCTCCCAATAGTTTGTGAAATCCCTCCTGAAAGACTGGGTCAGTAGATCACCAGAGATGATCTCAGGCAGCACAATGTTCCTACAGATGAAAGATTGATTTTCCTCTCCCAGGTCATCATCCACTCTTATTTGCAGTATTCATGAGGTTGTCTGTCTTTGCTGCCTTGAGGACTATCATAACTACGAGTAAGTAAACATGCAAGCAACTGTTTACTTGCAATATCTGTTTCCGTGTGTGTGTGTGTGTGCGTGCGCATGTGTGAGTCCTGCACATTTCTGATGAATAATGGAACTGAACAAGAACCCTCTCAGAGGTATTAGGAGAAACCTTGACCTTGGTCATGTCAGAAACTGGCCATTAATCCTCACTGAAGCATGCGGCATCATTTCTTATTTTTCACATCTTGTTCCATCAAGTGTAGCCATTGCAGAATTAATTACACACAAGTCTGACAGATTTAATTCCTCGATTTGAGCACTTCACAAATCACACAGCTTCATTCAGTATAAAACACGACCGGTCTACCTTTGCACAGAATGTGTCATCACTACTTTTTGTTCACTGTCATTTTGTATTTCTCTGACCTTTACAAAACCCCGCCACATAACATTAGCATCTCAATGCTAATGATTCCATCTAAATTTATTTCAGACTTCCCTTTTCAGCAGATTTACAATTAGGCAGATAAACTTGGCTCATGAGATCTTTGTGCACTGGAAAAGGGAGTTATAAAGGAGAAGCTATATCACTGGCCAGTATCTGTAAAACATATGATAATGTGGAATAATATTCATTGGAGTGCAAGCTGGTGTGAAATGGCTTGATAAGATGAGAATGTTGACACACCTGCTGATCACAAATAGTAATCCCAGAATTTTATGGCAGCTTCTTTGCCTTATCATGAGGGCTTGTCAGTCCCATTGCAACAGAAAATGGCAAAAACAAAAATGAAATCCTGAATTCTGTTTGGGCGTACTTACAACAGCATTTAACTTCAGTGGCATGGGCGGATCTAGAGACAAATTAATAGGGTGGCAAAGGGGTGGCAGATACATTTTAGGGGATGGCGCACACACACACACATATATATATATATATATATATATATATATATATATATATATATATATATATATATATATATATATATATATATATATATATATATATATACACTCTGCCAAGGAGGCGGAGCCTTGGTAGAATCATGTGATGATTGGCATTGGTTTGTCTGTCTGTCTGTTAGCAACATTACTCAAAAATGGAATGACAGGTTTGGATGAAACCAACCAGCAGGCATTATCAAATTGATGCAAATACTGCTGAAATAAGTATGTTAAATAAGTAAATATCATTTGTATTTGTCAGCCAATCCTAAACATGACTTGTTCTTATTAGCTGTCAATCACAATATGTGATTTGATATGTCTAGCAGAAAGGGGAAAAGATTTAAATTGAAATAAAGTCCACCTTATACACTTCGAAGAAACCAAATGCTAGATATGTTAAAAATGTTTCTTAAATTTAGCAACAAATTAGATGAGGACTAGACAATGTCTCTCTTATGCACTGTTTTGGGAAATCTGCATTAGTGTGATCTATGCTTATGTTCAGCCTGCCACAATGATTACATTATCAATTCATCTAGAACAGAGCCAGAGTCCACATAATTTTATTTATTGTCTTAGATTTGTGGTTTTATTTTTTGATGCTCTTTATTTGAGACATTTCTTACAATAATTCTATAATTCCAATATTTGAATATTCTTAAGAGTTAAGGATCTACTTATCATCTTAAAATTAAAAGACTAACTACATCAGATAATAATTTGTCCAAAAAGGTAACTATTGCGACAGGTGTACCTCTTACTCAGATATATTATACTAATGCAATATTCATAGCATGTGGACCAGCTGGACCAGAGATAGTCTCTGATTTACCTTTCTCTGTCTGAGCTCTGCATGCCTTCATTTCTTTCTCTCTCTCTTAACTCTTCCTCCTCCATCTCCTCTCTGGGATGTTCTTCCTCCTCTCTTCTTTTAGGCTGGGAAAAGCTGCTGGTGGTTCCCTTCCTCTTCATTGTTTACTGTCTCCTACAAGAATCACACTGACTGAACTATGTTTTTTCCTTTGATAATTTTCATTATTAACTATGATACAATCTGATGTGGACAATTTAAACCTTTAAAGGTTATGCTCAGCTATTTTGTCCACCGTCCTACTTGCTGCGACAGAAAAAAAACAAAACAAGAAAAGCACTCAGAGAGCGCAGTACCCTGCCAAAGCTGCCCAGTCCTATCTTGAAAAAAGTCGTGGCAGAAATCATGGCACTATAGAATGTGGCCATTTAATATATATGTACCCACAAACAAAATGACCTTGCGCTGAGCACAGGTGTGTGTTATGCATGTGTATGTTATGTACAGATACTGAATTGCCTGACCTGTGGGCGGCAGGAATTGATGGAACTCCGAAACACCCCCACAATCTAATCAATTGTTCCTCGTATCATTTGTGATGGAAAAGTCCCGATAAGTGTGCAGCAGTCGATTTGTAGTAGGATCATAATCATGTGATCATCAGCAGGCAGCTGATGTAGCGTTCACTTGTAGTCATAGTTACAGTGACACTTGTGCCACTATCTCGCAATGACACAGAAACCTTCAACAAATGCGGGGATCCAGACTAAAAGCCACATAACTGCCAATATCTAATCACTTGTCCTTGTCCTTGTGTCATTTCTGGCCTTCCCTCAAAATTTTAGCAACATCTGTTCGTCCACCTTTGAGTAGTGTTGCTAACAGACAGACAAACAGACAAGCAAACATACGCAGATCGTCACAGAACTCGGCCATTCCTTCTCGGAGCAATAAGAATAAGAATTGAATACACAATAAGAACTGCACTACCTAAGAGCATTATTGTACAAAATATTTACATCTAAGATTATTGAGACCTTTAAATGGGATCTAAAATTATTTATAAACATTAAAATTTGGAGCTTCAACTTCTTTTATGAATAGATTTTTTTTATTAAAAAATAATGAATTGCACAAACTAAATACGTTGCTAGCATTTCTCTTTCACCGTTAAAGAGTGCAGCAGGATGTGTTAATGTGACACTGTGCACATGAAATTTGATATTTTTAAATTTCGCAAGACAGTTGCACACTTTTACACAAGCACTGGAATATAGGCTGCACAGACAAATTTGAATATTGTTGTCAATATTTTGAAAAGCAAATATTGTAAATTTCCAACAAGCTGAAGTGAATAATACAAAAACAAAGGCTACACAGTGGCTTGGTGGTTAGCACTTTCGCCCTGCAGCTAGAAGATCCCCGGTTCCTGGCCTTCCCGGAATCTTTCTGCATGGAGTTTGTATATTCTCCCTGTGCATGCGTGGTTTTTCTCTGGGTATTCCGGCTTCTCGTCACAGTCCAAGAAAACATGCTCACGTTAATTGGTGAGTCTAAATTGTTTGTCTGTCTGCATAGCCCTATGATAGACTGGCAAATTGTCTATGGATGGATAATATAAAACAAAGTACATAAATTCCATACTGCTGCACAGCATATAACAAGGGGAGTACTCATCTTCAGTGCTGTACTTATTACTATAAACTAAAAAATATATAAATTATTGATCTTGGAATGTAGCGTTGAGTAGAGTTGGTTTTTAATTTTTATATATATATGTATATATATATATATACACACACACACACACACACACACACACACACACACACACACACACACACACACACACACAGACATATATATATATGATTTTCACGACAGTTACTTACAGCAGTGTGCTGTCACTGTGATTCAAATATGGCTGCGTAACGATGGCGTGACTGGAGTGCAGTGATAAGGGGACGACCGGGCAGGCACACTCAGAAAAAAGTGATTAATGGCCACCGACCTCCATTGTTCTTGTGCTTAAAGATTTCTTGTCATTCACTTCATTAAACAGTTAGATCAAGTAGTTTTTCAGCAGACTTGTTGAAATGCACCATACTGGAGCGATGCCCGCTGTCTGAGTGTACATGATGCTGTGTACGAGGACAAGAGATAAATACATAAATCTTCGAGGAAATTAAATGAATGTATAAATGACAAAGTATGATTCATTGAATAAGTCCTGAGCTAATAAAAGCTTCAGTGACCATTCATACACAATGTATACTAGCATTCTGGATATTTTTTGTGTGTTGACATTAACGTGTAATCTATAATGATTTGTTAACTCAGTGTACTAGAAACTGATTTGCTATATTAAAAAAAAGAAGCAATTTCCTCGATGGAGGATGCAAATGTCCCCGTATTTTCCCAAGGTGACTGGAAGTTAAACTCATCTGTCACACTGTTGTGAAATAATCTAAGGGAATGGAAGTATTAATTTCAGTATTATTGTCACATTGTGCTCCAGTAGTAATTGAAGAAATTACTTATTGAGCCTTTTAGCATCTCATGGACTTAACATTTTTTTATGTGGTAAGCTTTAGCAAAGAAATCATTCATGTGAGCCAATAAGTTGACCCTGAAACTTTTCAGGGTCACTGCAACCAGCTAACATTCATCTGGTGGTTTGATCTTTCAATGCAAGTAAGACCTTTTTTTTGTAGTCATGGCAAGAATTTAGCTGCTACTGGCCTGCAACTCGACATTTACAGTAGCAAAGTGGTAAAAATGAAGATAAGAAAATGTTTATGCTAGATAATAAAAAAAGGAAAATGCAATGTCATAATTGTGTTTACCTGCAGTGTGGAACTTTTGTTTCTCCCATCTGCCAGTGTGAGTAATTACACAAACACTGTCGATGTGTGCGTATTACCTCTGCTTCATGGTTGATCGCTGTCTTTTTCAAAAGCTGTAATCGTTCTTCTAAATGCAAAGTTTCTTAGTTATCTGTAGAATCTGAAACTTTCCCTGGATGCCTCCTTGTTTTTTTCACCATAGATTCTGTCTACTCAGCCTACTGCTGCCTCCCTCTTCAGCCCTGACAAACCAATCTTCACTAGTTGACGTAAAGCGCCAACTTGACAGTAAAACTGTTTTGTAAAGTACAGAGAGATTCACCTGCCACTTTTTTGGTTTAATCAGCATTGTGTGAATTAGTTTGGCTTGAAAGTAAGTAATGTTCATTTATATGTAAAACACTCCACTCCAGCTTTAAAAATGTTTGTTCCATCCTGAGTAATTGATTGTCCTCCTCATTAAGAGGTTGCAGCAGTAATGACCCAATGCAGTCAGGGTTGGCATGATAAGGGAAGACACTACAGGGCAGCAGACTCAGGATATTGTCACAGAGAAGAAAGATGTTCAATGGCATCAAGGGAAGGAGTAGACTCTTTGAATTAGTAAAACTACATATCAAGTATCTGGAACGTCCACTGGTCATGGCTTGTTTCCAGTGTTGGAGCGATTCAGAGATTCATTCCTCAGTATCTAGGTTTCATTCTGTTTCTTTCACACTCTCCAGCTGGATTCCCCACATTTTAAGCAATTTTTCTGTTTTTCACGACAAGCAATACCCAGTGGTTTGTTAACTTCTACGCTGTTGTGAAGTGCCTTTATTATCAAACTACAGAAGCATACTTTGCACTACTTGGGTCAAATATTCAAAGCATTTTGCAAAATTTTCTGGTACAGTACCACTGACTTTTTGCAGATACAATCATGACTCCCGAGGACTCATTCTGTGAGCTCAGGATAATTTATTACGAACAAATGGAGCATCACATGGGAGCAGAGATGCAAAGTGGGCAGGCCATATGGTCAGCTGAGGCCAAAAAAATGGGCCTCGGGTGTACTTGATGGCAGAGTGCATGGCTCATCCACTGTTCTTTGTTTAGACACACAACAGACTTGTGTAGTTGCTGGGGTCGAAGTTTGCCATACTGATTCACTAGGCAAACTTGCGGTGTCACTATGATGGATATATTGAATATTCACAAGCAGTGAACCCTTGGAAGGAATGTGTATTTGCAAAGTCGATTCTATAATGTTCTGAATGCTGAACACTGAATGCTGCACAAACCTGAAGACAAAGCTGAAGGTCTACTTTAGTTTTGCCGACGTATAGGCTATGCACTGTTACACTGTACTTGTTCAACTTCATATATGTGTGTGTGCTCGAGACAACTGATACATGTGTCTTGCAGGCAGTCTCAGCATGATCCTGTTCCACTAACATCAACACATTTTACTGCTTTTTTGTCCACTTGGTTTGATCCTCTGTATTTTAACATCTCTTTTGTGCAGTTCTTTGAAACTTTTCTTTAGAAAAGTGCTACATGAAAACAGTTGTCATTATTATTATCCCCGGATAGCGTGTGCATACAGAGATTCAGTTATTGCCAAGCAACACCCCAAAAATGCCTCATACAGCACCACAAGAATAACAAAGGATATAGATGAATGTTCCAGTACTGTTAACACAAGGTCAGCTGAGTTGTCTTGTCACAGCTTTTCTCAGGCAAACAGACTTTGTCACCCGTGGGCCAATAGGATTGCTTCTTATCAGCCTAAATTCTTTTCTGTCCTGGATTAATGCAGAAATTACTTTTACATGCCTCAATAAGCCAGTGCAATAAGAGAAAGACTTAACTTTTTTTTTTTTTTTTGTCTTTTGAAGATAGGACAATAAAACACCAACTAATGATGAAGTATGTAGAAGCTGCTGTGCTCCTTTAAATATTTATACCCCCCTAAGTATACCTCAGGAGAAAGGACACTCAAAGGGCAATCATTTGGAAATACTCTAAACATCATGGGATGGATTTTGTCTCTCCAAAGAGAAGGCTCAATTAAAGCAGGTTAATGTATTCTAACACTGATTTCTCTTTTAGCATGTTTTAGAAACAGATTTAAGGAACAAGTCAAGCAGCTAAAACACAGAAAGTATAGCGCTTAAATTAACACATGCATAATATATTGCAGCAGTGACTGAAGTAAGAAGCAATTTCATATTTTAGAGCTTATTTATATTCCAAGCATAGAGAGAAGCTACAATTAAACATGTTAAACAGCTGCAAGGCAAAGGCTGGCTGCTTCCACGTGTCTGTCCCTGACATGAAGAAAAATCGGCCGATTCACAACCATCTTAGTCCCTCGTCCTTTTCTTTAGGGAAGGGAAGAGGATCGCTCCATTCTGCGGTTTCGTCAAACTGCCAACCAGAGCCCAGGAACACACTTCATTAACCACTGCTATGGCAGAGGATGGTGGCTTTTCCAGACAGCAAGCACAAATCTGAGGTCTTAGGAAGACCACAATGCATTACACTGAATAGGCTTGTCAGTCCTGCCCAGGTTCATTTCCTTTTAAGTGTGAGCTTGAGTCAATCAAAGGAAATGAGCTGAGAAACCCTGGCTATTATTTATCAGTTTATCCACTGAGGTTGTTTCATCACCGCCCCTCCACGTGTCACACACTACAGGAAAGGTAGATGAGTAAGAAAATATATTTAGCCATGGACCCACGCTCACACAGTTATTAAAAAGGCACAGTGGCAGTTGAGGGTGAAATATGTTGTTCGTTTAGGCACATTGAGCCTCATGCATGAGCCACTGGTATCAGAATCAAATTTGTTGCATTCACCAGTTTTCTCATGCTCATCCAGGACCTGGAGGAAATGTCATGTAAAGATAGTCCACCTGTTTTCATATGGGAAATATCGCTTAATAAGTAAAATAAATTTGTTTAACGTGATGGAAATCGCGGGATTGGTCTCATTTAAATAAATAAGGGAGCTGCACCTTTCCCATGCAAGGCTAGAGTCTGTTTAAACACTGTCTTATGAAGCAATCCTGGGGCATTGATTATGCTAATGATTAAATCAAGGGCTGTAAAATAAAGGGGGGGTAAACACTACCTTAAATCAGCTACTCAATCACAGACCAACAAAGGCTTTGAGGATAGAAAAATAGATCCACTTGAATCAAATGCGGTCTATATGGTCCTTATTATAGACCAATGCTTGGAATAAAAGTAAATCAAAGATCTAGCTAATTTGTTGGAAGTTCAGAAATAAATGAGAAGTTTGAATTAAGTTTTTTGTAATTTTTTATTTTGAATTTTTTGAATAATTAACATCCCTTTAACAGCATAAAAGGGCACTAAATTGATATTGTTATATGGTTTTAATATCTGGATTACTCAAACTGTGAATGTTATGGAAGTACAGGTTCTGGGTAGGGATTCATATTATTGCCAACATTAGATTTTCCAACTTGTTTTGGGCGATTACAAAAGCCATTACCAACATATGCAAATATTTTTTCTGTCTCATTGTAGAGAACATAAAGTCTCTCCTGTAGTTGAGTAAAGATATCATCATGTCCACTCTTATTGTGATGGCCCCAATGTACAATGGGAAAAACAAGAAATCTCTTTCATCATGCCATATTTATTTTTATGTAACATTCTCATTTTATCTACCAGTCAATTTTTATTGAGTCGATGTCAATTAAATTTTGAAGCGTTTATAAGACAAAACATATGACATGTTGATATTATCATGCCTCTCTAGCTTTAAGTTGTGGAGTTGAACTATAAAGTAATGACAAAGCTAATGAACTGATACATACTGATTTATAGGTAGCCAGGAGTTCGGTGTCTCTGCTTACTTAAGGCCTCGTAGCTAAGTACTTTGTGAATAACCTTTTAAATTTCTGATCAAGATGTCATGTGTCTGTCCTTGACACTGTGCTCCACATAAGTGTGGCTCCTGCAGTGTTTGCAGTCTGTCTGCTACCTCAGCATATAGGGCGCATTTGTTTTAAGTTCCATGTAGCATTTGTGGGTTAGTAGTTGCACCACGTTTGACCGGATTTAATGGCACTGGCATGAAGATACAGTTCTTCCACTAAATAAATTTTTAAAAAATGATCAGTCCTTTATAGAATCGGTAGCTTAACCTCAGAGTGTAAAGAGTGTAAAGTCAGTGTGAATGCTAAAGTGATGCTCTGTGAACCTTATTAAATGCACAATATTTAATTTCTGCCTCAAGGGGTCTTTCAGTCAAAATAATAACTAAAGATTCTTTGAAGTAGCATGGGATCGTGGGAGTTGTTGTCTTCGCCACCATTGCTTTGCATTGGAAATCTTTCTGAGATTAATCTGGCAGAAATTATATTTGCAGTAAAGGTTATATGTTAAAGCTTTATATAATTTAAGGGAAGTCATGTATATTCATGTAAAAAAAAAAGCTGATATGGAATAAAAACTAAAACATAATCAGATAAGAAACCATCAGACCAACTTTCTACTTTGCACTCAAGGCTCTATTCATCGATTGTTGGAATAGAGAGGTGAATTAATCAAAACAATGTATCAAAGGTATGTCTTTGTCCAATCAAAGTCCAAATTTCTAACCCTCCCACCCAGATAGTCTTGAGCTATGGGAAAGAACACGTCCACCCTAGTTTCTGGAAGTACAAATCCTACTGTCTTTTCTCTCAATATAAAGACTGCTACAAACAGTTGCTCCGACAAGGTGAGTTCCTCAAAGACAACTAGTTCATTGCACATTTCCACTCCACTCCTTCACAGATCAATTTCTCTCAATCAATTAGTGTCTAGTGTTTCCTGATATCCCCCAGTTTGGAAGCACCTTGACTACATCTCTGTTATCTTAAATGTGATATGTAACTAATGGTACCACCATTTGGCAATAAAAATGAGTCATCCTTCCAGTAAAAGTCATATTACCAAAAAGCATGCCAGGTTTCAACCTTCTACCACCAGTTCTCACTTCTATTTGTACAGGAGGTGCTTCTGATTCAAACCATCTCCCTCAACGATAGCTCACTGATCTTCTCTTCTCCCTGTAGGTAGAACTCTCTCTCTCTCTCTCTCTCTCTCTCTCTCTCTCTCTCTCTCTCTCTCTCTCTCTCTCTCTCTCTCTCTCTCTCTCTCTCTCTCTCTCTCTCTCTCTCTCTCTCTCTCTCTCTCTCTCTCTCTCTCTCTCTCTCTCTCTCTCTCTCTCTCTCTCTCTCTCTCTCTCTCTCTCTCTCTCTCTCTCTCTCTCTCTCTCTCTCTCTCTCTCTCTCTCTCTCTCTCTCTCTCTCTCTCTCTCTCTCTCTCTCTCTCTCTCTCTCTCTCTCTCTCTCTCTCTCTCTCTCTCTCTCTCTCTCTCTCTCTCTCTCTCTCTCTCTCTCTCTCTCTCTCTCTCTCGCCTGTTGTTCTGGTTGCCTTTATAGAGAAGGGAAGCAAGAAACACACCAATGAGTTTATCTCAATAATTGAGTCCAGATAGTTGGCAGCTGGGCAGGAAGGATATTCACTCCCACATCTCGCATAGACATGGTTTCTGTCACACATGCATAATTGGTCTCCTAATCAAGACAAAGTCATGCATTTCTAAAGAGAAAGACCAAACCCAGTGTGTGGTGTGGAGATTTCTTGACGTCCTTTGTGTGCCACATTTCATTCACAACATTCACATTATGTCATTTCAATCAAGTAATGTTAGCTAGTGTACCATTAATTGCTAAGTTACCACTAGATGATCAGCTATTGTAGCCAACACAACTGTCAGGTAGCTCAGCACTGGTATCCATGGTCAAAGCAGCTATAATTGTGATGTTATACACCTACAAGTGAGCAATAAAAACAACAGAACAAGATAAACAATGGTATCATCCAGTGTTTACCATGTTTGCCTTGCTATAGGAGGTAAATGGCATATGATGTGGCTGACAGGTGACCAGACTGACAGGCACCATTACATTAAAACTGGATATTATTTGCAATATTTGGGTTACTGTAAGCAGACACGGCAACAATATATAATATACATAGTTGTTTTAATTTGGAAATATGACATTACACCTTTAAAACAACCACAATGGTGGTGCACACAGAGACAGCAGCTCAGTGCTCTCCTTTTTTAGTGTTCAGTTTTTGTGAGAATCCCACCTACAGCCAAAACGACCTTGTGATCATAGGTCTTCACTGTAATCAGCCCCTTGCAAGTGAATTTCGACATTTTTGACAAATTTTGTTGCAAATTTCAATGCTAATAAAGACATTCTATTCTATTCTACTCGAGCGTTTCTCAAACTAGTGCTGAAACAAGCTGGCTGAAACCAACCTACAGAAATATATAAGAGAGGTTTAAGGTAAGTCAACAAAAATGTTCTTGCATAAGGCCCATTGCGTCCCACATACAGACAGCACCTACCTATCCCAATGCTGCTCTTTCCCTCTTGTCAAGAGCCAAGACTGGAGCTGAGCACTTGAATGATAGTAGTAACATGTACACCAACTGGAGTACACCAGTTGGGCGCACTGTCTCATTTGCTTGGTTATTACTCACAGTAATTTCAAAGATCCTCTACAGCGTCCTCAATTAAATGATTATTCATTCATTTATTTTCAGTTATTCACTGGCACTCTCTTTTTTTTTTGCAGCTCATTATTGCCATCCTATCTGGCGTTGCCGGTGGGAGGTGAGCGAGAAGCTGGTGAGATTGTAATGACTTCTGAAAAGACTGACTGCTGGAGTCTTTGAAAACACATATCTGATTAGAAATGTACATGCAACATAAGAATCGCCGCTTCATACATTCCATCGCACGGCATTAATGTTTGATGGAACATTCAGCGCGGTGAATGATAATTCTTCTCTCAGCGAGGACCTAATGGCACAAATGTCTTTAAAATGCATGCAATGAAGGCAATTCTATTTTAGAATGAACGCAATAAAAGCATAGCCGTGAGTTATGCTCCTATAAACATTCAACACTCAATCCATAGCACAAGTAATCATTTAAGTCAATCAGGGTACAAACACCTCAGCTCCTCTTTATTCATGCCACATTTATTCTGTTTGGTTTCAGCCCTGCACTTCACCAAATCCTCTCAAAGCCACTGTTTGTTTCATATTTTTCATTTTTCTCTCTGGGGTTATACACACTCTATCATTCCCTGACAGGTCATTCTCAAGTATATGAGAACATGCGCACTCTTAATACTATTGTTGACCATGACACCTGAAAACAGACACCAGCTCAGTGCTTCAGCATAGAGATGAGCCGAC
This sequence comes from Amphiprion ocellaris, assembly GCF_022539595.1. Lineage (NCBI taxonomy): Eukaryota > Metazoa > Chordata > Actinopteri > Pomacentridae > Amphiprion > Amphiprion ocellaris. The sequence continues at coordinate 14,265,911 of NC_072781.1, read as the reverse complement.
ATGGCATGCATTTTCTCTGTGCTAGATATGCTTTCCCACCCCACTTGCATTCCTTTGAAGGTTTCAGTACATAGTCTGAGAAGGACATCCACCGCCACTCCGTTCTTTACACAATGTATGCATAGACTTGCACTAACCTCCTGTTTCAGAGCAAAAATCTATTAAGTTAATGGAGACATTTACATTGGAAATACTCATTACTTCTCTATTTGTGCTTCTGTATTTAGAGTGAAGCAGTAGGAAAGGAGGGCGTTCAGTGATAGAGTTGGAAAATGCTAATTTTATCTCGCTCATTTAATTCTCTGACAATATCTATAAAATTGATTAAGACTTTAAAGAGTGGGTATCCTTCCTCTTAAAATATTTAATTTCCCATTATTCTGATCAAGACCTGCTCTGGCAGTAATGACTGTCTGCCAAGCAGCAGGCTGGAGGAGCTCGCCCATGTGATGAACAGATCTGGTGGCAGCATATAAAACATTTTTTTAAAAAATCTCCACGCAGAATAACAATAAGAACAATTGGCAGCCCAGCTGGATTCAAGATTAGCCAGATGCACATATCAAATGAAGATGGATCAGTGATGGATATGAGCGAGAGAAAAAAAAAAAAAGCTTGACAAGAAAACATACAAACCATTTAAATGCATCTGATTATGTGTGGCGATAAGATGCGTGAGTGATCTCGAGTGTGGGAGTGTGAATGCCTCCTGGTCAGGCTGTTTATATTGAGTACATTTTGCACTGGCAGATTAAAACATGAGTTAGAAAAAGGGCACATTCCTGAATTAACGTAATGGACAAGATAATATTTTCTGTCTCCTGCACATCAGACTGAAAAGATATGCCTTTATTTTAATCACCACAGCTGTTTACGATGCATAACTGCTCATGTTTCACCTGCTCTGTAAACAAAAGTCTGTTTCATATTATCATTATCATCATCATCACTTCATCTGCATAACAGTGATTGTATGTTGAGTATGTTGTGTCCGTGTAAACACTCACGGAAGTTGCTGCAGGTACTGTTGCCAGATTGGATAGTTTTCAGTCAATGGGCTATGTTTTCTTTAACTGGCTGTTTTGAATGGGTTATTATAATTTGGGCCACTTTTTGTGCCATTAGAGCTGTTTCCACTTGTGCAAAGTTTGGCTACATTCCAGCAGCAGCTCATGGAGGTAATTTAGGTGGGCTACTTTAAAACCCTTAGCACATGATTGCTGCAATTTGTGTGAAAAGTCATTACTGAGTCAAATTTGAGCACACAGATATGATACACGTATTTTTTCTTTTTTTTTTGGTAGTGACTCACACTTTCCTAGAATACCATTATCTCTGAAAAGCTCACAAATGCAATTTTTCTTGGGTTTTCTCAATGTCAAAGTCCTTTTTAAAAGCTGTAATCACATCCAGTGGTAGATAGCAAGGTGATGCTATGTTTCCTTTATCGGAAAACTTTACATCAGTTTGTAGAAGTGAAGATGTTTACTGTTCAGATATCAGACAGGTCTTCATTTTCAAGTAAGCGTATAGATACGAAGAATTTGCCCTACTATTTTGGTGTTTAACAATGACACATTAAGAAAAAATAAATTAAATGCAAGTACGACAAATCAAGAAGCATCTACAGAAAACTTAAATTTTTAAAATAAGAAAATTATATTTGTAAAATATATGATAACGAAAATATAAAAATATTGCTTTTTAAATCAAAGGAGCTGTACGGGTTGTGCATGGATGTGCAAAATATGAACAATGGAATGTGCAAATGTTCACAGAATGAAGTATAAGAGTATGTGCAGAAATAGAAAAAATGTGTTAATACGACACAGTGAGACAGATGTGAAAATCTTGTGTTAATTTAACATGTGGTGTGTATGGAGATGTGACGACTCTGTGTCAGGCTGAGTTGATGGTTTTGTTGAGGCCACTTGCTTATGGGAAGAAACTTATGGCGAGAGGCTTTGGTTCTGATGGACTACAGCCTCCTGCCAAAGAACAACGTCTCAAAAAGTTTGTGTCTAAGGTGGGAAGGGCTGACTGCTCTCCTCAGGGGCCTGGAGGCGTGCGGGTTCCAGAGAGCTGGAAGATTGCAGCCAAACACCTTCAGGGGAAGATAGTGAAAATGAGGTGTAAAAGTGAACCATCATTGTCTTTGGCTGGATGAACCTCTTCAGCTGCTGCAGGAAGCTCATCCCTCATCAGGGGATGATGAGCCTCAGTAATGATTTTTCCCAGGAAGCAGAAAGACTCTCAGGCTGATGGGTTCTCCATGAAATCCACAGCCATCTTCAGAGCACTGAGTTCCAAGTTGCTCTGACTGCAATAGATCACTACAATGTCCCACTAGTACTGTGGGTAAACTAATCCCCACCAGAAGTCTAGTGAGGTGCTGTCAGCAAACTTCAGGAGCTTGACAGACTGGTGACTGGAGGTGCACATGTTGTGTTGTGTACAGGGAGAAGTATACAAGGAAAGAACACAGCCTTGAAGTGAACCACTGTTGAGAGTCAGATACATGTTTTCCTACATCACATACTACCTCTTATCAGGAAGGAAGTGTCTGATCCACCTGCTGGTAGAGTCAGAAATACTTTAGTTTTAAGACTATTTAAATTTTTTTTCATTTTTTACACTGCAAAAAAATCTAAATTTTACAGTTCTTTTCTGTTTTTTTTTTAATGTGTTTAGTAAAGCCTGTAGTGTCACTAATGCCAAATTACATGTAATTCCCATTTTCTAGAGAAAATATAATTTATGAAATATTTTTTCTGCTGTCTTAAATTGGCATGGATTTACATAAAATGATGATCACTATTTGTAGCTTGTATTTTGCAGCTTTGTCCTAGAAATGTTATGGCTTATTTTTTCAAATTTATACATTATACATAGCCAATTCTGTTTGCAGAAATGTTTGTGAATATTTAGTTGTGATGATCATTTTTCATTTGAATAAACTACACAAAACTGCTTCGTAATCTTTTGCAGTGTGTGCTTTATTTGTCTTCCAAAATAAGACGGCTATTTAACAGTCTTATGTGAGTGCTTTATTGGGGGTGTTTCAGCCTAATAATTAATGCAAAATCAGTAAAATAAAAATGGTTTCCTCTAGAATGTTTAGGTCAGACAGTTAATCAAAAGTATTTGAGTATAATAGTTTAAGAAGAAAATCTGTTTCTCTATAAAATATATCATGAAAATCTCTGTTTTTGCAGGATTAAGATATTTTATTTAATTCTTAGTTTTCGTTGTTTGTGTGTTTGTTTTATACAGTGTAGTTTTAATTTATGGACATTATTTATGCTGAAACATTCACATCAATACACAGCAGACATAAAAAGCAGACATAAAAATCTTTTTTTTTTCAAATGGCACGCCTCTAATATATAAAGCCATGAATAACGTATCTGTTTTATAGCCTTAAGAGTTATAATGAATCCATAGCCATTCCTTTAGGTAGAAATGTCAAGCTGCCAAGGTTCCCCTTCATCTTTCTATCTCAGCTGGGAGATATCCTCATTTAGCTAAATTAGCTCAAGTCAAGCTTGGCTTTAATGTGCAGACACTAATGACATCCCAAGGTTAAAGTGAGGAGTCAAACATTGATTTTTACCGTCTGCCCTCAATGTTCATAATGAGAGGGAAAAAACAGGCCTCTGCACAAGGCCAGATAATGGGGAAAAAAGGGCAACGACTGGAGAAAAATTAAAACCTTTAATGTAACCCTGATTTAATCTATAGAAAACCTGCTGGGCTTTACACTAAAACATTTATGCTGGTCTGCTCGTGACATTTTTGAAAAGGAAATCGTGACATTTTGCAAAAGATGACAATAAATGAGGAACAAACTGACATGCAGTGTGTGTGAATCCTATGACCCATGTGGGAAAACCTTCAAAACAAAGCACGGTGACAAGCGAAAGAGAAACAGTGTGAGCAGGAGAGACGTTTGGAGATAGACTTGGAAGTGCTGTTTTCACCTGTAACCCGTCTTTTAGAGTGAAGAGATATGGAGATTTGCTCTGGAGGCTTGGATGGAGTGATGAAGTAGGGTGAGATAAGGGCTGCAGCGGATTATTCAATCAATCACCTGTAGCCATATCTTCATACAGCTTGTCTGAGGAGACACAGGAAGAAGTCAGTCCTTCAAGGGATAAAAGCAGGAAAAAAAAAATTACACAGGGTCTCGTCGGTTCACAATGCGTGCGCTGCAAGCATTGTATAGGAGAAAGTAATTATGGGGGATTGTGAGTGCTTGCATGGCAATGCGCTGATTCAGGAGTCAGGATAGGGACACTTTAAATAACTGTTACATGCACTTAGATAATATTATTCCAAATTTTAAATATTAAAGCATAATTTGTATTAAAATTAAATTTTAATTATACATCTTAGAGAAGTTGAAGTAGAGAAAGAAATAAAATGTCATACATGATTGATAACTTCTAAAAGCACACTGAGAGTACATCTGATATTAAGCCCTGTACTTGATATCCAAGTTGCAGGAATCACACTCTGTCTTAAATGTATGACAAAATGTCAACAAAAGCACTTAAAAATGTGAATCTAATGTGAATCTGCTCACTTCTAAATGAACTTGCAGGTCTTCAATAGCTGGTCAAACAGCGAACACAAATTCTGTGAATTGTTTCAGCATGTTTGGATACTTTCTTATGCAATTTCTTGCCTGGATGAGAAGACTGATATCAGTGTCACATCTGTGCAAGAAAGTGGAGTCAGATATCAGCTCGACCCAATGAGCTTTTAAGGAGCTGCTTGTGGCTTTAGTTACCTTCAGACAGAACCACACTAACTGTTTCTCCCTGTTTGCAGTCCTTAAGCTCTTCTAAGTTAACATGGCTTCTATGAATAAGCTTATTTCACAAGATGTCGAAATATTTCTGCAAGTCATTAATGCCCTTTGATGCTGTAGAAACCAGTCTGTAAAGTCTGTAAACTAGTCTATATTTTTTCATCTATAGTTCAAACCCTGCAGTCTGTCAAGAATGTGACGGGCTCTTTAATTGGGTGAATCAAAGAGAGGAAAAACTGTCCTGTTGTGGTGACATAAAAAAACATTTATTTCTAGCTGGAACACCATCGAATAAATTAAAGGGATCGCAGCACTGCAGCCAGCAGAGTACTTATTGATGGATGAATGGACACAATGAAAACATTTCAGTCTTTGTTTCTTCATTTACCTCATCAATCTGTGCATTATTATGCAGGGTTGTATGACTTGTGCGCTGTCCCTGATATGATTTATTCTTTAACAGTATCTGTGCAATCTTTCTCCTTTCCTCTCTTTCATTTTAAATAAAGTCTGCTTTGACACAACATCATCTTTCACTGCATAACTGTGATAACAGTTACAAATGCTATGCGTGGTTACAGTGGAGATAAGAGGTGGTACGAGATAATATTAGAGAAAAGCTATGAATTTTGACCTGTGAAGGTTGAATCATAACAGCCAGATAATGTGTATTTTTTTAAGATACTGTACTATGATGTATTGGTAACCAAAAGAGAGAAAACAAAGGTGAACACTAGACAACTATTTGATCTTGTTGTGCTTTGTAGAGTAGGATTTTTGAATCAGCATTGTCTGAGAGTCTCCTTTGAGACCTACTACACATTCACAAGTTGTTCTGCATTCGCTTGTCTTATCACAGACCATGAGGCTGCCTGGACAAAATGTCAGGGGGCTGAAGTGGCTGCTTCGACTTTAAAGGTAAATTCACTTTGAGAAGTGCACAAATCTATTACTGTTGAATAGATATTGGTCTCAAGCAACAACAAAAAATATGTCCAAACAACAGCAGCAGGTCTTTAGTGTAAGCTTGAGCTTCAGTGGACAATTGATGGAAAGAATTAATGTCAGGTTGCAGCTATTTTCGCTGTTGAGCTTTACATAATCTTTTTTAAAAAAGGAGCAGATGGCCTTGGCAATGGAGGAGTCTTATTGATCCCAGGTTTCATTGATTTCCTCTCTTTTTTTTTGTCAGTGGCAAAGCAAAGGGGTGGGAGGCGCAGTAGCTGTGAGAAGGTCTCTCTCTGAATAAGAATTGTGAAGCATTGGGCACCAGAGTGAGGTGCTGCATGAACAATAACCGCTGGTGCTGCTGCAGATTGTGCTGCACTCCTGACTTGGTGTGCTAACGGGATCTCACTGCAGATGTGCTCCAGGCATGTTACAGCAGGTAAACTGCCAACACTTAATGAGACCCCTTGAATTATTGAATTCCTGTCGACCTCCTTGACGCGAGACACAAAGAGACACGCAGGCTCTGTCTAAAAGCTCACTTAAAAGCTTCCTCAGTTCCAATCCTTACTGTACACATGTAATGTGAACAGGTGGCATTTTGCCCTCATGATAAACATGTCTGGCTCTAGACCAGGTGATGCTACGAAAGGTTTCACATTTGAATAAAAAGCAACTCTCAGCAGGCCCTGCTTACATTAGAGCAAAGACTGGACAATGTTTTGAGCAGTAAAGTACTCACAATCAATCAAATCCAAAATTGTAGAAGAAAGCAGAAAGGAATCTGAAGGAGATAATTTAGAGTTTTGACAGAAGGCTGTAACAGAAAGTATGTATGTAAGTAAGTAAGTAGAAAGTATGGCTCCTGTGGATCCCCACCAAGAAAGCAGTCATAGTAAAATGATAGCAATAAAAGGGTCCGAATAAAAAACATTAGACACAATGCAGTACTCACATTTGTTTTTCTTGTATGAAACAGCTGACAGTTCCGAAATGACAGGAAACGGTGGGAGAAAGAGAACAACATGAAACAAAGGTTTCCTGGTGCATTCAAACTGGAAACACTGTGGTTCATGGTCAGCTCCTTAAACCAGTAATCTTCAGTATAATTCTATGTTTTATTTCTGCTCTGAGACCACGTTGCATCCCTTTTTTAATCAGTTTGTCTTTTGTGGTTTTTTTGGTGTCTTTTCTTCTGTTTGCTTTTATCCAGTTGTATCAATTATAATTTTGTAGGTCAGTGGCCTTGAGTTTGTGTGAAATTTTAAAAGGGAATTTGTCAAATTTGTAACATCTTAAATGTGAATTTACCAAACGCATTAGACTTTAGAACAAGAAGTTTAAGTGGGAATATTATCCCAAATAGTACTATACAGATCTGCAAACATTTTGCTAAGAACACGTGATGTCATTCTTTGGTTGAATGAACATTTAAGCAGAGGCAGAAATCCTTGTGATCAGGTTTTTTTTTAACACTTAGACTGGTTTTCTACTTCAGGTGACCTAAAGACTTGACTTCCATTGTTTGCGTTGTCACAAACTGTCAAAGTTTTGGTCATTGTGTATGACATGGAATTAAAAGAACTGTCAAAGAGTTTAGCCAAGAACACGGGTTAAAGAGCAAACATACAGCAGTGAGGAGGCAGAAGAACTTGAAGTCGAAACGCTTGCATTTGTCGGAAATATCATATAACATTGGCTTGAAGAGAATGACTCAAACTCTGTGACACGGAGAGAGTTTTGACAGAGTGAGTTATCTCTTCCCCATGGCTAGTGTTCGCTGGTGGCTGGCTAAGGTCACAGTGATGTCTAGGCTAAGGTGCTGAGGGAACAGTGCAGGTGAGAGGTTATGCTGTAATTCATTCCCTCGACTGCCTGGACTCTGTGAGAAGGAACCAGCACACACTGTTGCCTTCTGTCAGACTCTGCACTCCCGGGACCTCTTCCTCAAGTAATTTGCCTGGATAATCAAACCATGAGTGAGTCATTTTATTGATATGTGTTTTGTTTGTCTTTACCAAAGTTGAAAAATAACCTTCAGCCTACACCCACTGCAAAGAACGTGGTTGAGATTTTCTCTCTCACAGCTTTATATCTCGGCCATATGTTAATATGCCCAGTTATTTGGATGTCTCTGGTGATGTTTTTATTCAAAAAAACACATAGAAAACCAATCTAATAAGTCTCTAATGGTTGCTTACTTCAAAATTTTTCATATTTATGGTAGGAAATTCAGGCTCATGTATATATTCACGGCATTAATTACATCTAGATGTCATGTTTTCTAGGTGGTTAGCCTCATAGTAAGAAAGCTCTGTGGTTTGAACATAACCAAGGCTGACTGGGAGTTTTCTGTGTGGAATTTGCATGTTCCTGGTGTTTATGTACCTTTCCTCTGGGTGTTCCCGTATCCTCCCGCAGTTCAGTCATGCAGGTCAGGTGAATCGGATATTCTAAATTGCCCATAGGACTATGTTTATTCATGTTTGACTCTGCAGGATGCTTCAGCCCCCCCATGATTACACAAAGGAATAAGAGTGTAGAAAAGGGATGGATAATTGCATTAGCACCACATGGCCATGCAATATTCAACATTATGTTGCTCTGGGTTTTATTTTTAAACAGAATTACAGTATATACACCACCAGTCAAAAGTTTGGACACCTCCTCATTCAATGCTTTCAGGTTATTTGCATTGCTTTCTACATTGTAGGTTAATACTGAAGATTAACACTTTTTGTTTTCAACATAATTCTATATCTATTTTTTATAGTTTTGATGTCTTCAGTATCAATCTACCATGTACAAAACTATTAAATAAAACCCATTGAATGAGAAGGTGTGTCCAAACTTTTGACTGGTAGTGTATATATATATATATATATATATATATATATATATATATATATATATATATATATATATATATATATATATATATATATATATATATATATATATATACACTATTCTAATTTGCATATGTTATGGTTGTGTAGGTATAACTGTGGGTGTTCAAAGTGTTTTAAATGTGCATCAGCTTCCTTCACTTTTTCTCTATTTTTCAGAGTCACATTCTGTTTAAGAGTCAATCCATCCAAGCTAAAAATCCTGCTTATGCTGCATGTGTTGCATTATCAGCCCTGGATAAATCACTCTATAATGAACTACACCACAGTTAGACATTGCCACCAATATTTGAACTTTTGAACCCACAGAGGACAGCTTTTTTTTTTGTTTTACCTCACATCATTTGGTATTTTTAGGCATATGTGATAGATTAGAATTCTATTGAAACCATTTAGCTGAAGGTGAAATTGTGAATATAATAATGTATAGGGCTTCTCACTTTTGCGTTAAGCACGAAAGCCTTTCTCTATACAATTTCCTTGGTTTTACAGCCATGTTTTATCCTCCCAACATAACTAGATAATTAACACTGAATCTCTTGTTTTCATGGTGCACGATCACACAGGTACAGTACACTAATTAGCATAGAGATGACACTGTAGCACTAAATTCATTTGTGAAGCTGTTATATCACAACCTCAGATATGAGAAATTATGATGAAAATGTATGAACTCACTTTCAAAACTTTATGAAAAAAGCTTATGAAACAAATCATGTAATTTAAAAACAGAAAGTCTTCAGACAGACTATATTGAAAATGCAGTCCGCAAAGCACAAACTCAATGCAACAAATGTAATTACACCTGTCATCACTGACACACACATCAAAAAAACTTGTGATTGCTGTCACAAAACTGAGTACATTTGTAATTTGCAGTTAGCCTAATAGCATCCATCCATCCATCTTCTATATATCGATTTATCTTCTGTAGGGTTGCCTCTCCCAGCTAAGTTAGGGCAAAGACAGGTTTCACAGTGGACGGGTCGCCAGTCCATGTCGACCAGGGACTGGAAAGAGAGACAGACAACCAAGCATACTCACATTCACACCTATGAATAATTTAGGAGGAATGGGAAGAAGTCAGAGCACCTGGTGAAAACCGAAAGAATATGCAAACTCTACACAGAAAGACCCCAGGCTGAGGCTCGAATCCATCTTGCTGTGAGGTGCTAACCATCACTGTTTCAACCACCTGATAGCATGAGTACGGCCATTAACAGACCTGTAACCTTCTCAGCGTTGAACGTGTGGGCTGCGTCTATCTACACTCTGAGCGTCTGTGACAGCTCAGATAGTGTAAAGGAAACCACTATAGATGGCATCCAAGGAAAACAATGTGTGCTTGTGCTTCAGCACTAAACTGCAAGGTGAAACTGCATGACAAGGAGCTTCATGAAAGGAAGTCTGATGAATATTGGGAGCACATTCTGCGATCAGAAAAGAACAAGATAATTTTGTTCAGCTCAGATGGGGTGCAGCATGCTAGGCACAAACCTGGTGAGGTCTACAACAGTGCTTGCATGCACCCTACAGTGAAGCACGGAGGTGGGAGTTTGATCATATGGGGCTGCATGAGTACAGACGTTGTAGGGAAGATGACATTTATAGATTTCATCTATACGATTGCCTGTGGATATACCAAAGTACTGGCTGACTAGATGACTTCCAGTCAGCAGGAGCCTGGCAGAAGAGGAATATTCCAGCATGCAAATCCAAAGCTCACTACCAGAAGAAAAAAAAAAGAAAAATATGACCAGATGAATCATAATCTGATTAATCATATTATGATTAATCTGACTTAAATCCAGAATAACGCCTCTGGGATATTTTAAAGAAAAAGGCAGAGCAGCTCAAACCATCCATGTCCAGTTGGGCATTTAAAGTATTGAAAAAATAAAATGCATAATATTTCGGTAGTATAAGGTGCAATGACTTTTCGTGCATTGGCTGCTGACTGTGGGGCCTATATTTTTAGTATAATAAATTTGAACAGTTCTTAATTTTACACAGAAGCAAATACTTTATACTCTATTTAACTTAGAAATAATGCAATTTGAGAGATGATACGCTTTTGAACCATTTGGCATGTAAGTTATATTGTGTACTATAGGTAGTCTTTATTTTCATGCCCATTTCCCTTCCAACACTTCTAAAATTCTGCTTGTATTGCAGAATCCTGCAGGAAAACCTATGACAATAAAGGGGAGGAAATGGTTAACAACTGTTGTCTTCCTCTTCTGTTAAAACAACCATACTGTATTCACAATGCATGTGCTTTAGTAATTACGTTTTTTGCTGATAAATTTTGACGGACCCTTGGTAGAAAGTTGGTTGGATTGTATTTGGAAATTTCCAAATGGTAGAACTCAGCTGTCATTTGACTGATTGCTGGAATTTGTTCTTCTGCTTTTTTTTAAATGTGTTTTTATTTTGTTTTGATTTTTTTAAGCAGAAAAAGGGTGAATGACATGAGGGTTGTTGATGATCACTGCATTCAATTAAGGTGAGGCAGTTCCAGGACTCTGGTGTTTACATGCTGGACACTTAATGACACCTAATAGAACAGAGCCATTTGTTTCACCAAATCGCCTCTTCCCTTCCTGCAAACATCAGGAGGTGCACACACATTCATAAATGTTTTGCAGCTGCTGGGGAACAATGAACTGTACAAACAAATCCTTCGATGGAAGAATATTTATGGTCAAAACATTCTTTCCACTGTGGTTCAGTCACCTATGCACTTGTGTCTAATTATCTTAATGAGCCACTGTATTTACCAGCCCACTCAATTTCCCACTTGTGACAGCTTGCCTGCAGTCAACCTTGTGTTTGCACAAAAAACAGGTAAACCTCCTTTTAACCTTTGCCAGTTTTGCCCTGCAGTCTTGCATCGTGGGGCCTGTTACACAAAAGTGATTTGCGAGCAGCGCTTACTGTACACGCAGGTCACAAAAGGTGCCAGCTTCACATTTTTACAAATGAGTGTCACTTGCTAATTGCAGATAAAATCATGAGTACAGTCCTCTCCAATGCTCATATATTGACTGCAAGAATGGCGGCTCTCATGGTGAGTCAAAAGTGAAAAAACGAACACAAAAAAAAAGATAATCTCATATTGAAAGTCACAGCTTTTATGTTGTGAATATCATGAAACAACTTTTTTTTAAAATCAGCTTTCTGACAACAGTTTAATAAATCAGTACAACATAACTGTGCACTGACAGTGAAGAGATGTAGTGCAAGAAAAAACAACACATGGAGCAAAGTTGAAGCAAGCAAAAAGCAGGTCAGCCATGAATGTCATTTGATTAAGTACTTCAAACTGTTTGATTACTTTTAGTTGTTTGTATCAAGTGATATGAAATGTGACTTGTAATTTATTGGCATCAGTGACGCCTCCACTAACCCATCCACATCTTAAAATCCCTAGTGGGTGTGTGTCTGTGTTTATGTGTGTGAGTGTGTGTGTGTGTTAAGTATCGCAAGATTACAAGGGTGTTAGGATGGTCTCTGGTGCAATCTAATGAGGCTGTGTTTGTTTACCTCTTCCCCTACACTGCATTCAGTGGAATGTGCCAGCATTTGCCCGACATGAATGCCAGTGTTTGATAAAGGTCAATGAGAGTGAGAAAAGGCTGCTGAAGTTTGCCTACTTTAATTAGCTCTGGCTTTGTGCTCTCTTTTCATCCTGTAGTGTCAGTACACCCATGTTCAGCCTTCAAGACGTGGCCAGAACAAAGATGGGGCCGAGAGGCAGCCAAACGAGAAGGGAGAGGTTCGCTATCAGCAATGATTCACTGAGATGAGAAACTTAATTCACTCTGGCTAAAAATAGACAAAAGAGGACAATGATAAATTGGGGTGATATGATCAAGGAGGCAACCTGTTCAAACTGGATTATTTGTAATCATCGCCGCACTTGATGCTTGATCACTAGAATTATGATTCCAAGACAGAGTGGAGAGTGTGTTTGTGAGCACGCCTCTTGTGTGTTTTGTGAATTATAGGTTGGCGCTGTAGCAAAGATTTTCAAGATCAAGAGGCCTCCGAATTATCCGGATTGTCAGATCCACCGAACCAAAGAAGCCTTCACTCGCCAGCCGCTCTTATGTCTCTATGAGGCTGCCAGTAGCATGAGCAGGAAACGCTAAGAAAAGGTCAGATATTTGTCTCAGTCTTTTAATGGGAGTTTCACAGTGTTAAGTTTGGATGCATGCGCTGGTAAACTGAAGCTGACCCACTTCATCTGCTTTTAAAGGATAACTCCCACAACTAGAGCACGCTCCCTGCAGCTTTCCAAATATGTCGTTTTTACAGGAGCCCTGTGCGTTTGTTTTAGAGTCTCACTGAAAGGCCTATTTCACTGACTGCATTAGGGATCTCCATTCGGCACAGCTTGACAACTGACCTAATCACCCTGCACTACATCAGCCGGCATATTCATCCGCGCACTTCGCCTTGTAATGTTGTCTGTAGATAGATTTTTATTTAGGGTGTGTTCATGCTGGAGAGAGAACAAGATATCCGGCACATAAAACTAATCTGTGCTTGCTGGAGTAGCTTTTACGTAATGTATGGAGAGCGGATTGCTCAGCCAGCCAGTAGATTTTGGAGAAGTGAAGCACCATCTCTGGGACGCCAGAGCTGCAAATTCATTTGTTGTAGCTACACAGCTGGGATTGCTCTCTACTTGTTCTCAAGTCTTGTATCAACCTGCCCCACTCTTTGCAACAAAAGTTTTCCTTCTAAGTCAGCAAGAAAGCAATGCCTGCAAGAACACCACCAATTACATGTCGTCTGTTAGGATGGTCCAGTTGTCTTTCTGCCTCCATTCTTTTAACTCCTTGTCCGTGCAGTCAGATTCTAGTAAATACAGCCAACCATCACTGCAAAATGATTTGGAACTGTCCTCGTAATTGTCATTAGAGTGTTCTGCCACTGCATTTAGCTGTTGAGTCTAGAGAAATCAGCCTCACCCATGTAAACAAATCAGCGTATGCAGATGTAAGAGATGTATGCCTCATCCAGTTAACAAAATGATTACTCCACAAACTTAACTTCTGATTACTTTGAGTCAGACTTGAGGGAAAAATTAATAATGAAAAAAAAAAGTTTTTTGGATAGTTGCAAGAAGCAGTCAAAGGAAGCTTGTGCTACTCACCACCGTATCCCTGAATATCTACAGTACAAAGTGAGCAAGACCCATTGACAAACACAAAAAAGGTAAAAAAAACAAAACAAAAACAGAACTTCCTGTTTTTAAAGACACACGACAAAAGAGTTGTAGCCATGCTGGCAAGGTGGTTTTGGGTGAAACGTTTTGACAACTATTGGATGAATTGCAACTAAATTTTGTGCAGACTGGATGCATTTGTGATAACTTTGGTGAATCCTCAGTTGATTATCTGTACCATCACAAGCTCAAAATTTGCATTTGTCCTACTACTGACATCTCTGTCATCTTCAGCTGTATTTTATTTAGTGTAACAGCTACACAGTGTTAGTATGACAACCAATTATAAACATTATATTAAACGTTGCTCTAATACCGGAACAGCAAATATATGAAGCTGAAGTTGCCATTGAAACACACAAACAAACCCTGCAATGGTAGAATTAGTCTTTGGCACAATATGATGTCACCTGTAATATATTGGTGAGCCAAAACAACACCACTAAATCAATTCAACATGAAATCTTAAAATCAATATTTGTGCAGCATTTGTACATCAATATGTACTGCGTACACACACATCAATTCATATAAAGAGGGATAGCAGTCAAAAATTGCAGATATATCATTATAACCAGTATTTAGAAAAATTATTAAGTTGCTAAGCTCCACACAAAGAAAAAAGTATGATTCAATTATTTGCATTAACACACAATTAAAATTAGATATACATGAATTAAAAGTCATGTCCTCATTCTAAGTTATATTAATCAAGGCTGCCAAGTCTTTGCCACCCAAATTCAGCAAATTACACTTCAGTTTGTAAAGGTGCATGTTTCAATTGACTGTTATTGAAATTCTGTCTTACCCTAAAGGTCATTCCAAGTTAATTAGAAATGCACTTGAAAAAACAAGGTTAAGCTTCACAGCATACAAGAAAATCTTTGTTGTATGAAATACAAAATGCTGAAAAATACTGTAATTTGTGAGACCATTGATACTTTCCTCGGCTTGTACTTTTTTTCTTTTATAAATCAGAATTGACTTGAAATGTGAAAACGTAAAAATTAATGGATTAATGAAAAGCTCTTTGTGAATGAATATTTTACACCGATTCTTTATTTCATGCATTTATAAGCGAAAATTAAAAAGTCAGGTCAAAAAATCAAACAGGGGACTCTATACCAAGACTGAAAGAGAGGCCATTAGAGGCTGAGGACATCTATCCTTTTCTTTCGGTGATCCTTTGTTTGTAGAATTAATCAATTTGAAGACGGGGTTTAACTACGGGAAAACAACTGGATGAATAAAATGTCCACTGATTTACTGTAACTCACTGACAGCCTAATGGTAAAGACTGCACAGTGTGTAAGTCTTACTCTCATCGATACAATGTGTATTTTATGTTTTCATCTACTTTTAAGGACTATACAGCCTTAAAAATAGATGAAAATGGAATACACTGTGTATTTTATACTTCCATTTTCTTTTAAGGCTATATATTCCTTAAGATTATCAATAAACCAAGCCATTTTTACACTATCTATAGTCAACAGTTCAGCGCATTTATGTTCTGTAATTACTTCACTGTATTGTAGTTGTCATTGTTAGCGGCTCTGATATTTTATTACAAGATTCATGTTGCCTACATAAGCACAAGATAGTGAGAGGAAACAATGCAAAATGCATTGGCCACAAATACTTTATCAGATTCTGTTGGACACAATAGTCTAATATTAAGACAGACCACACTGTAAATCACTACAATATTATGTGACCAAAAAAAAGAAAGAAAAAAAAACCATTTTCATAAAAAAAAAAAAATGTGTTGCTACATCCCACAGGTCACAATTTGTTTCTAATTTTGTTTTTATAAGACATATACTTAAATTTTGAGAATAAAATACATTACCAACAATAGCAGAGTAGAAGAAAAATGCTTGATTACTGAGTGAAGAATTCATCTTTCAAGCTGATAAACCTACAAGGTGAAGTCGCAGCTCGATAGCACTGAGGTTAAGCCTGTCAGCATTACAGTGTTGAGTCGACTGACATGTGATACGGTATTTCAGCAACAACATGGTCACCAAAACAATTGGGTGTGTAAATACACATGACATGAAAAATAAATGCGGCTCATCAGAATTTCTGTGTTCAACCATTTGCAATAACAAACCAACAACATGCAGGAAACACAGCTTTTCCCCCACTTTTTTTTTTTCCTTTTTTTTCCATGAGATGTGTAGATGCTATGCCCAGGGGTGAAGTGTAATGCACTTCCTCTGTTTATGCAGCATGTAGTCCACTGTGGGAATAGGCAAGGCTCGATCTAATGTCTGCAAAAAGTCAAGACGACTTACCAGTGTGCAAGCGTAAGTATGAGAAGGGTCGACTGGATGGAGTTAAGAGGGTCCTTGCGCTGCCTGCTGGGGACTTTCACTCTCTTCTGTATCGATTCCTTTGTCCGCCATGTAATTAGGCCTCAGTGAAAGCAAGTGGGAGCGAGGCAGGAAAGAGGAGGGGGTGTCTGGCAGAGAAAGGCCATTTTCGTATGTTGTGTCAATAAAGGAAGAAAAGAAAACAAGGGTAGAGGAGATACTGGCGGATCTGTCACAAAACCTCAATATGCTTTGGCTTTCAGGGCATCTGTAGCCGTGTGGGGTGAAAGTGACTGTGGAACGATCAGTTGAGGAAAGTGAATAGAGCAGTGAGGGGACTGGAAAAAACAAAATGTCACTTTTAGTTGCTGATCGATTCGTCAGTTTAGTCATCTGTGGCCTTTTGTTTCCATGGTGGAACAGGTGGCTGTGATGAAGGCGTCAGTCGGAACTATTGATACATTTTCATGTGTTCACATCCGTATCCATGTTTACCCCTTACAAACATGGACATGAACAGATGGACATGGGTTTGTGGAATGAACAAAATGTAGTAAGATTTTATTGGAATAGTGCGAACAACACTCCCCACTATGTTGTGGCATTTTCTAAATTATAATAATAGGCCTAATTACGTGCTGTGGTTGAAAACTGATTACATATTTGTTCCTGACTAGTTTGTGAAAAGACAAAATGCTACAGGGTTGCTCTGCTTGATTAAATGTGTCATCAAAGAACCTTTACCACTTAACACTTACATAGAAAGATGCTTGTTTGCTCTCTTTTCAAGTGTGAAATAAAAAGATCTGTACCACAGCCAAGTCCGTGCATTCAGAAGCTGGAGCCAGCAGCTGAACGCTTAGCTTTGCACGAAGACGGAAAACAAGGGAGGGCAGCTACTCTGACTCCTTCTGAGAGCAATTTACACTTTTGCTTTTATGACTTTTCCATTTTAAGGCTTAAATGGCTTAATACTGAACAGAAAGACCTAACACTGGTGTTGATTTTCTCACCTGAGTCTCACCTACTGAATGATTTGAAAGGTGCACTTTTCTAAATAAATTCAGTGTATGTGCATATCAAAATTATTTGCCCTTGTGATTGTCCCTTAACAACTTTATTTTGTAGTCAGTGTTTAATCTTAAATTAAACACCTGCTTCAGATGCAACTAAATTCCAAAAATGCTATATTTGTCTACACATTGTGGGATATACTGAAGACTTTTTCACTGACTAACAACTAGCATAAATATTAGGTTACACTTTACTTTGTGGTCTCTACAGGTTTATTATTGTATGACCTTAATGTCATTCTATTCCATGTGAATGAGGAGAGTTCACCCTGCTTCTGGCTGCTTGTTTTCTTTGCTTTTTTTTTTTTTTGTTGTTCCCTATGGAGCGAGACATTTTATGTGTAAAAAGCTTTGCAGTTTCCCTTGACACAGTCCACTACATGAAATTGCTGCAAATACATCCCACCAGTGCCGATGCCACTTAGTGAATTCCTTGAGGTTAGTAGACATGTTTGCTTACACTGCAGTAATGGTTTAGGGAGGCCACCGTCTGAAGAGGTAAATGGAGGAATTAGACTGCAGGTGCTTTGTTACTATTGGAAGCCGATGAAATAAAAGTCGTTCTGTATATACAGCCATTACGGTTAATCTGGTGCATTCCTGTCTAGCTTCTTTCTTTCATTTTTTCCTCTTTCTAGTCATAAGCATGGTCCCTTTGAAGGCTGCTGAGTCACTCTATACCATTTGTTCATACAATGAAGACATGTATCATTACTGTTGTCAGCATCATAATACTACTTTTACTCCTGATAGCATATTATTTTTAAGAGTATTTTCTGCATCTACTGGTACATCAGATTTAGGAAGCGTCAAATTACACTCATTATAATCAGTCCAAAAAGCACACACAACACTGGCTATATATGTAAATATTTTAGAAGGGTTGTCCTTGTGAGCAGCTTTAAATGGAAAAATGAGATTCTTCACTGTTGACTGAAAATCTAAACTCTAACAGGGGAATCTGCACAATCATTGTTGTCTACACTGTTCTGCATTTTGTATTTGCTGTTCAAGTACTGAAGGAACTTTTTTTGGTTCGCCACAAAGCTGGCTGAGCTCAAAGCAACTGACAAACAAGGTAAACAAAACACACCAAAGGATATCACACATTTAAATCTTCTGAGAATTCACTTATCAAAACACAATTATACTACACAAGCAGCTACTTATTACCGAATTAAAAATAATAAAAGGGCCCATTTACATAACAAGCACTGAGGTGTGGACTGATACCAGTGGTGACTGGTGTGGATTCAGCAATGAAAATCACACACCATTTTAATCATTGAGCTTCGTTATTCATTCATTCATTCATTCATTCACTGAGCTTATTTATTTATTCAGGGGTGTTGATTTGGTGACTGTAATTATTATTATTAAAAGTTTTTTTTTATATACCAGCAAAATTTTGTGTCTGTGTGTAGATATTTAACATCAAAGATATGCTCATGTACTCTGAATATACCATAAAAACCTATTAAATCATGTTCTAACTCATGCTGATGTGCATGTTCATTAGCATCTAGTGATCTCTGTGGCCTAATTTAAAGTTCCTCAACCTTTTGTAATTTAAAGGCTACATGTGATTTGTTAAAAAACTCCAGAGGACCACCTTCGAAATGAGAAAAATAATAAAACTTGATTTTAAAAGAAGCAAAATATTCCTTGCTCTGTGTTGTCGGTGGTAATGACCAGAATAAATATTTTGCTCAACCTCAGGGAGACACTTGAGCTTGCTTCTGGGAAATAGTGACATCAAGTCATGGTGTGGTGGGTGAGAGAGAGAAAAACACTTTGTAGCATTCAAGGTTGTTTTCAATTTGTTGCTTGTTCCTTTGCTTTTGTGACAGTTGCAATTGTGGGAAAGTTTTTCTGTAAATAATACTGAATGTTATTTAATCTGCATAGCTAGTTTAATGTTACGCAAGCTGATTTAGAAGTACAGTTTACTGTAGCATCTGAACAGCCTGAAATTACATCGAAGAGGACAAAAAAAAGGGGGAACCGAGAGCAAAGCTTTCGAAACTGATACTCTTCCCTAGAAAGGTAAGCAGATGTCTCAAAAACATTGGGTTGATGATTGATGACCACGTTGGGTCAACTTAATCTGACTTTTCTGCTTTTGGGGTATAGAGGATTAATTCTGTACTATTTGGTGTGTTAATGCAGATGTTGTGTCATGTGGGTGGACCGCTGACACCAATAAAAAGAAAAGAATGTGTGCGTGAAAGTGTGTGCTGTCCTGTTGTTCTCAGGTTATGAAGAGAGCTGCTCGGTTTGTTGTGCTCCGTCTGTGTGTTGCAATAAACTTCAACAGCGAACTGAAGACTCGGACTCTGCCTCATAACTGAGCTCAACTGAAGTGATTGTAAGCATCGAGAAAATCTTCAACGCTATAGAAAAACCCTGAATCACATAAATAGGTGGTGGTGGCAGGCGACGGAAATTTGATTTCCTATTTTATTAGAGAGGGGTTTTGACTGGCAGCCAGTATTGAGTTGTGTGAACTGAAGCTTCAGGCTGCTGGAGGCTGATAGTTCCATTAGTTCATTTTCCAACACAGTGGACAGAGCCATGTCTTCTGAAGCAGAGTCCACTGAGAAAGAGTCCAAAAATCCAAAAGGTTCTGTGTTGTGGGTCCTCTGGGAAGTACTCTGCAAATGTTCAAGACAAGTGAGTCAAATGCTGGATATGTTGACATGAAGAGTGACGGTTCCTTCTTAGGAGTGAAAACATGTCAGATGGTTCTTCCTTGACCCTTCTGCTACAAAGAGTAAGTTTACCAATATTATTATTTTTTAATTTTAACCATTTGGAGTACCATAGTGCCATTGCCAATGGAGCTGTCGTTCATATAAAGCCCCATAACCTGCAACATGTTTTCATCTCTCAGGTTTTATTCATACTCAGGCCTTAAAAGTCAAGATTCGAGAATGATGTCTTAGCTCAAAATCCTGGAATGTGGTCAGTGATCAAGATTCTACAATGCTGTCATAGGTCAGTGGTCTGATATGTTGTCAGAGGTCAAGATTCTAAAATGTAGTCATATCTCAACATTCTAGAATGATGTCATAGCTCAAAGTTCTGGGATATTGTCATAGGTCAAGATTCTAGAATGTTGTCATAGGTGAAGATTCTAGAATGATGGCATAGTTCATTATCCTGGAATGTTGTCATAGGACAAGATTCTATAATGATGTCATAAGTCAAAATTCTAGAGTGATGTCATAGCTCAAAATTCTGGATTACTGTCGTAGGACAAAATTCTATAATGATGTCATCGCTTAATATTCTAGAACGGTGTCATTGGTCATGATTCCAGAATGACGTCATTGGTCAAGATTCTAGAATGATGTCATAGCTCAATATTCTAGAATTTTGTCATAGCTCAAACTTCTGGAATGTTGTCATTGGTCAAGATTTAAGAATGATGTCTTAACTCACACTTCTGGAATGTTGTCATTGGTCAAGATTCGAGAATGACGTCTTAGCTCAAAATCCTAGAATATTGTCAGTGATGAACAACAATGCTGTCAGTGGTGTGATGTGTTGTCAGAGGTCTAGATTCTAGAATGATGTCATAGCTCAAAGTTCCGGATTCTTGTCACTGGTCAAGATTCTAGAATTCTGTCAGAGGTGAAGATTCTCGAATGATGTCATAGGTTACTATCCTGGAATGCTGTCATTGGACAAGATTCTAAAATTATGTCATAGCTCAAGATTGTAGAATGATGTCATAGGTGAAGATTTTAGAACGTCATGGGTCATTATCCTGAAATGTCGTAGGACACATGCACACAGAAACTGAGATTGTGTGAGCTACTGATTGATCTCAGGAAAACTAAACCTTTCTTGTGCAGGTGCCACATCAGCCATCCACAACAAATCTCAACTTTTAACAATTTCAAACAAATGAAACATTCATGAAAGCATCATTTACTAATGTGGAATGTGTTCACAGGCTATAAATGTGCTGCAGATGACAGCACCACCAGTTCTCTCTTTGCTGAAGCCATGAGTGCAGTTTTCAGTTTTCAGTACCCAGCAGGTCATAGATCAGATTTTTTTCACACATCTTGGAGTAACAAGGAGGACTGTAAAAGCAAATACTGTGTGCTGCATGTGAGAAATACATTTGTAAAGTCTGTGCACACACATTTGTATACTGTCCTACATGTGCTAATTAGAGTTTAATATGTTTTTCTTATTTTTATTTTGCATATTTTCTTTTATTCTTGTTATTGTTGTAGGTTATGCACCTAAATACTATTAGTATTTTGTAGTTAAGTTTTGTAGTTTTCCATTCCATTCTACAGTATACAGTATACTGTTGTTTTCCTTCAAAAATGCATTTCAAGCTACTTTCTGCACAATTCTGGTACTTTCTTTGTATATAGAAATACTATCTCTTGCTAAACAAATAATGTTTACACCTATGCAGTACCTTTAGCAGCAATAATAGTGATAAAAAGCCTCTACTTTAGGAAAGAAAACAGTTAAAATGTGTTACGTGATAAAAGCGAGTGGTGTCAACTGATTACAGTCTTTCTGCCCTCTGAAGAGCAAAAAACCTGACATTCACAAGATGTGTGATGCATGACAGGTTGGTTCTTCATTTAAATAGATTTTTGGTTGAAAATTCAATCAAGCTGCTATATTTTAGAGGCTTAGTGGAGGCGGGTCATTTTTGACCCTTAGGACAAGGGGAGGGTACAGAATCTTAAGATAACATGAGGGATAAATAGGTTCATTCACAGCACTTTTTTTTTTTTTTTTTTTTTTTAACCAAATTTGGAAAAGATTTGTGCAACCATTTCATTTTTCTTGAAGATAAGAAATGACATTGAAATTCCAACTCAAGATGTAAGCAATGAT
Organism: Amphiprion ocellaris; assembly: GCF_022539595.1. Taxonomy (NCBI): domain Eukaryota; kingdom Metazoa; phylum Chordata; class Actinopteri; family Pomacentridae; genus Amphiprion; species Amphiprion ocellaris. The sequence continues at coordinate 14,243,739 of NC_072781.1, read as the reverse complement.
ACAATAGTGAGACTATATGAACAATTTCACTCACCATCTGTTGCATTAATCGCCTACTGTTGTGTGAGCAAGGTTATCTATACAGTAACAAAAATGGGTTTGCAGAGAAACAAAATAGAAAATGTACTCTTGATAAATAATATTTAAGCAACGTATCCGCCAAAACACTAAAGTGAAGTAAAAATGCTTAGATAAGAAGATGAGGAACAAATATATTAAACTGGATGAACTGAGGTCAGCCCTTAGTGGCCATCAGCAATGAGCAGTGCTTTTTGCAGATCTGTCCAGAGCATGTGACACATCTGATGACGCTGTTCTTTTGAAGAGGCTGTAAATTGTTATATAATTACCTGTCTGATAGATCTTGGCTTATAGTTAGGCTACTTCACGAATGAGATACTCCCTCAAACCAGATTTTATTTATTTTAGGTCCTGTTCCACTTGCCTTATACTCGCAAAGTCTGTTGGATATGCTGCTTCATTCTCATGGACAAATTTACAACATTTCATTTTATGTCCCTGAGTGCATTCAGAGAACTCATTTTGGTAGTAGCATTAGCTGTACATTTTAGAAATGCCATTCTTGATGAATACACTGATAGACAATTAATACCTGAATTTGATGTGTTGTTCTTAGTTTGACTTAATTCATGTATTTTGTTGAATATTCTACCTCAATTTTCTTTTTTGACCTTCAACAGTTTTTACTTTATATTTCAGTTCTATGGTTTTGCAGTTTAATACGACAAATTTGTGAAAGAGGACTTTTTAAAGTCTCCCACATTTTAATTGAATTTCATGCAATATAAATATAAAAAGACCATGTATAAAATAACATGTCAATGCTAGTTTATTGCCTCGATCAAACCACTCATTTAGGGTATTCCAAGAAAATTAAATTGCCCGTGCCAATGATGTCTGTATGGTAAAGTTAAAGCAAATAAAATTACAGCAAGAACAGTGATCCAAAGTGATCATTAGATTGGAAATGGTGGATGCTACGTACTATAGTATGAATGACTGTAAAACAGAATGACAGCAGCTTATATAACCAACATATAGCATGAGCATGAGGGGAGAACTTGATCTAGGCTAATTAACAGAAAATCAAAACACTGAGGATGTAGAAGAGCTCCTGAGACTTGGCAGAGAAATCAAGTGCTGGAATAAAAAATGAGAGAGCACTAGGAAACATCCCTGGACATTTGTACATAGTGGACATCAATCTATACCCTAATGACATCACTGTAATTATGAATGGTAACCATGTATGTCCAATTAGGTATAAAATGTAAATAATTCATTTTCATTTATATCAAAATACACTGAGGCATTTCTTTCAAATCGGTGGTAAAATAAGATATGGTTAATGGACAAAAAGCTATTTAAGGCAGTTAAAAGATTAGAAAATTCACCTCTGCCAACAACACTGGAAGGAGATTATGCTGGCAGATTGAAAGTTGATTTGGTAGGAATTTCAGAAAATGACAGCAGTTTGAGGATTCAGTCTATGAAATTTGATCTAAGGTTCAAATTTTCCTTGACTGATATTTGTCTTGTGGCCATTTAACCTTAATGTTCTTATGGAAAAGCTGGGAGGCTATGTAGTTACACTGAATTACATAAACATGGTCTGTTGCAGGAAAATCAAACACACTAAAACCTGTCAGATGACAAAATACATCACGACTGCCAATTTATTATCTTTTTTGGCACCATGTGAATTTAATTTCTCATTCATTTTTGTGATTGTGTCACTCCAAACAGCATTTCTTGCATAATAATGTGGGAAGAGTGAGACTACTAGAGTAATGTTTTTTTTTCCACATTAAAATGTTGCTATTTATTCTGGATCTAAATTAGCCGTGATCATTTCTGCCTACTGAGACCACCAAACAGCAGATGTTGTGTGTTGAGTTTAGATTCTTTTAATTTGATATAGTCTCTTCAGAAATTATGTAGGCCCCTTCACTTTTTATGCACTTTATAGTGTTGCAAATCTTATTTTTAATGAATAAATATGCATTTTACCCATCAGTGTACTCCCAAAAACCCATAGTGACAACATGAACAACAGTTTTTTTTTTAGAAAAAAAAAAGATAAAATGTATCAAAAATCAAAAACTTGTGTTTGTGGTTGTAACTTCTTTTTTCTCTGGGATTTTATTTTAAAAATGTTCAATAATTACTCATTTTGACTGGAATGAAACAGCTAATCATAATACATTTTTCAGGATCACCTGTATTATGTCACAACAATCTTTATTTCTTGAAAACTGTATTGTAATGTAACAGCCTCAGTGACTGTGCTGCATTAAACAGCCACCTCAGTAAAGATTTTTCTGTACAGTTGTCAAATCTAAAGTCTTTCCCCCATAAGCAGCTTTGGGACAGTGACAGCAAGGTCTTTCTCTTTCTCACTTGAACTCAGTCTTCCACTCGCTGCTGTACACAAGGGATTTCTATTGAGCTAATGATGCCACATGAGGATAAAAGGAATGTGCCTGAGGGAAAGTACACTACACTTTTCCACAAACTGGAGAATAACTACACTAAAACAATATCACAGACAGCACACAAAACTAACTCAGCAACATGAGTTACTTTTGGACGGATGTTCCCTCCTCTTGAATGTAGAAGCAATAGACAGTCTTTTTAATGTAACATGGAGATAATTATGGATTGGTGCTGTATCTTTGCACATCACTCCTCTCAGTGAAGTTGGAGCTCCTATTCTGCACATTCTACCATTGCATTTTAAGTCATTGCTTATGATTTATGCAGCTTCAATGCATCTGAGGCACTATGTTATTACATTAAATCCTTCTGGATCACATCTGTCTTTACCTACTTTTACTCTTGCTACAGTTTAAAAGTAGAGAGCCTGATTCTCAATGAAATGTCCCTAAATAAACACGTTAAGGTTAAGCCAAGATTTTAATTCAGTTATTTTCAAGTCAAATGTTAAAATGTCAAAAAAAAAACAAAAAACATGCGATACTGTCCATTGGATGTGAAATAATGAGACAATAGTAAAAATTCAACTGGCTTCATTCTGATGAAACAATCAGGTAATGTAGAAAGCAAGACTCTGGATAATGTGCAAGAAGAATAGATAAAAAGCACTGTGCAAGACACATGCAAAAATAAGTCAGTTATCATGAAAATAGAATTAGAGTAGAGCTTCATTCAGCTTCCAGCAGAAGAAAATGAGGATTAGCTGCATTTCAGTCATGAGTCATCATGCCTCAATGGTATTACCAATCATTATGACAGTCTGAAATTGATTTCACCTGGCTTGATGCGTGTTAAAGCACAAATCAATGGCTGATGAGCGCGGCAAATGAAATCAAGTCATTGATTAATTTCCTGATATTTAAATAATGTCTGAGAAGTGCCGCTTATTCACTAATCTAATAACAAAATTAAATTTTCATTATCATCTGCGCGGTGGGACTTTGTTGTGGAATTTTTTGAAGAAACTCTCTGCCGTGAAATTTTACAAATGAGAGTTCCCTTATGAATAAATAAGGATAGCTGTACGAGTATATAGATGGTGATATATGAGTGAATGGATCTACTGAGGTATATCAAGCCTCCATTTATTGTAAAAATTATTTGTCTCTGAGTTCTGTTTCCATTTAATTTGCACAACGTGGATGATATGGGCATGTAGCATTTAGTGTAAAAGGACAAGGAAAAGGTGAACATAGATTGTGATGATTAATAACAATGCTTTCTGCCAGTCCTGTCAGTGGTGTCATCGCTCTGAAGCTCCTGTGCCAATCAAAGTGATGCAACAGCAAAACATACAGACGAATGGCTTCTCCAAGAAATCATGTTATTGGCTACACAATGCAGAGTGTTGCAATGTGAACACAGAGGACCTTAAATCTATAGCCAGCAGCATTCAATGTGTGTTTTTCTTTCATTTCTACAATAATGGTAGAAAATAATAACAATAAAAATGATAATGAAGTCATTTAAGTGACAGTGTTATAGTTTTCATTAACTGAAGCTCATCCGGTGTTGGGCGAATTACTTGACAATAACAATAAATGACCAAAATCTCTCCAATTCTTGCCTTAAATTGTCCAGACTCACATGTCAAAACTTCAGTTTTGTAGAAAACAATACAGTAAATGGGCAACTTTGCAATTTGGAAGGATTTACTGACCATCCAGCAGCAGCTAGCTTAGCCTCAGTGACAGGACACAGCTCTGCATCAGTCCAGACATCCTCCCCTCAACTCCCTGCTGCAACAAGCTTATGCATACCAAGCTGATACCACCATCCAGCCTTAACTCCCAGTAACATACTGTAGAAAAGACTCCAGCAGTGCACTTGTTAAAGAGCCCCAATAGATCACCATAGCAACACCTAGACAGGCAGGCTCCAGTATTCCCTCCGCCATGCAGAGGACAGTCTCCCCAGATGGGTGCTGTCAGGGAACTTTAAACCCAAGATGATAGAAAGTGGACAGTTCAGTTTACTGTTACAGAGACACTTATCAAAGTCCTTACAGGCAAGTCTTGCCACTCGGCAGCCAGTTATTTCAGGCTAACAAGACCAGGTCATCATCTCAATGGGAAGAGAGCCATAACTACAAATTCTGTGGTTATTGAGACATAAAACAGAGTCAGCATTCATCCATTATCTATACATCGCTTAATTCTCATTAGGGTCATGGGGGAGCTTGAGCCTATCCCAGCTGACTTAGGGTAAAGGCAGGGGATAGCCTGGACAGGTCACCAGCCTATCACAGGACTACACACAGAGACCAACAAGCACTCTCACATTCACACCTACGGACAATTTAGAATCACCAATTAACCTCAGCACGTCTTTGGACTGTGGGAGGAAGCTGGAGTACCTGGAGAAAACCCATGCATGCACAGGAACATGCAAAGTCCATGCAGAAAGATCCCAGGACTGGGCACGAACCGGGGATCTTTTAGCTGCAAGGCGACGGTGCTAACCACGGAGTGAGCAATCAAATCTTATTTAATAATAAAAAGAAAACTTGTGCACAGTTTTGCAACACTGCGCTTGTGTTAGTACAACAATAAGAAATTCATCCACAGGATTCTTTAAGAGGCGAGTCGCTCAATTATAATGTCTCTGCTGTTATGTCATTATATTGGAATTATGAAGCTACTTTTAGGATTTGGGCTTATACTTATTTTTTACTATATCAGTAATGAGGATTATTCCCCTGTTTTAGACCACACACTCTGTCTCTATCAAACAAAAATTGCCACTTTGCCTCAAAAGAAATATGTAAACAAAGCCGTAGACTCATTTGAGATGAACAACGTCTCACCTTAGAAAACCCAATGCGTGACCTCATGTTCATGGTTTAACTTCCACACTACATGACACTACATAAAGCAGTCGGCATATCAGTGTGCCACTGTATATAAATCAAGCCTAACTGCTGAAACTGTCTCTCTAAAACTGAATAAATAAGTTCAAAATATGAATAAATAATTAAATACACAGGGAGGAAAAAAAACATAATAGTTTCTGTTACTGATATGTCAGATATAGACTAACTGTACAGATGCTATTTAACAATCCTCCCACTTACTAAAAGTTTTCAAATACTTCAAAAATTAAATCAGCACATTTGTGTAATGTGTAGGCCCCATATAGTAGCTAATACTGTGATTGACTGAGTCTATGAGCACTCTCTTTAATATAATGTCACATAAAACCTGCACATTGCCAAATCTGACATTAAAAAAATCTAAATCCTTCCAATTCACAACAAAAATTAAAGTCTATATAAAATGCTATGCCACTGATCCAACATCTAAACCAAGCAGCTCTTAGATCCAGTGAAAGTAAAACATTTCCCATGATGTACTAAGGTTATGCAGGTTGAGAGCAACTGCGGTGCCTGTCTCCAAAAACTGCAACCGCAAAGCAAGTCGGGATCAAGTCGGACCGAAATCTAATTGGCATGCATTAGATTTCTGACACACAGGATTGATGAGCAGCTGTAATCTATACGTCTTCTGCATGAACAATAGAATACCATACAAGTGACTGGTCTGCTGTGTGTAGATGTGTGTGTGCTTATCGTACTGCAGCCTGGTGTTGCTTGCGTCAGGAGATGGCTATGCGTAATGTGACTGCACTCTGGTGGCATTTCTCAGATCAGAGGCTGCAGATTTGAAAACATGTGTGTCCTGCTGCATTTAGATGGTTGCAGGGATTTAATAAGATAAAAGAGAGGCTTTTCATACAATATGTAATACTTATTTATAGATAAATGCAGATTGAATTGCTGACATTCATGCTTTAACTGCATTAAATGTTCCTTTTTGATCTCAATTTAAATGCATCAGCTGAATGGGAAGGGATTGATTGAAATATTTTAAGCATTATTCCATCCTACGCTCGGAGTATTTAGTTTGCTCTCGCTGATAAAATCACCAAAGTGGCAGCAGATTGATGCGGCACCAGGAACATTTATTCTCAACACAGAGTCTAAGAGCCAGTTTCCACCAAAATACCAACCATTTCAAGGTCAGGAAAATCGCGAGGTCAGAATGCTGTTTGTGCTTGTCATTGTGCAGAAATAAACAGAAATAAGACCCTATCTCTTTCTTTCAATTTAGACGGCACATTATATATTTTCAGCGGCTGAGATTCATTTGAGCTATTGCCAGCAATCCCACAGGTTATATCATGCTGTTACATCTGTCTTTTTGGCAGACTTTCCTGAGCTCAGACAACCAACCAATGATATCTTGCATTAAAATTCTGAGAGAAATTTGAGAGCAAATTCTCACCTTGTGACCGTGCTGTGACCCACATCTACCCACCAACTTATCATAACGCAACATGACATGATCCACACTGGTGGAATCCACATTTTGTGCCATTTTTGGAATTAAATGTAGGAACTTTTGTATTCCTTGTACAATCTCACATGCATTGACATCATACATTCTGACTCAGATTGCAAAGTTTTACTAGCACAAGGTGACTTGCAATAAACTTTTATGATGCATTTTGCAGTTTAAAGATGCCTTTAAGAGGAGCCGTGAAAACCTACTCTGTGGTGTCCTACACCTGCCCAACCTGCCCTCTAGTTGCTCTACATTCACCCTTATAAAAATGCCCTCACTGATGATGTTATGATAGTGTTGCATTCCAACAGAAGAACTGCCTACATATTATTTTTTGAGAGTTGTTAATCTCTCATCAGTAAAACATCAGTGGGTCTCAGTCACTGGACTGCAGTCACAGCTACTCTTACTGCTCTTTATGTTACTCAGACTTGAGAAAAATTCTGACCAAAAAAAAGTGTATTCATGCTGTTTTAACTGTCTTCCATTCAAGAACATTTTCAACTCACAATGAGTAGAGAACATTTTGCCACTGTGGCCACCTCCACATTGCTCAGCTGTCTTTTTTCCCCCATCTGGCTACTGCTAAACTATTAAATAAAATTCATAGAAGTCTCTGACTACACATATTCAGCCCTGTTTTTTTAGCTGGCTAATTCACACCCTTGCTATTTAAACATGTATTAACCCTTTTGCAAAATTAATGCTCATAACTTGTCTGGTAATCGACTGGGAACCTGCAGAAATGTTCAAACTCAAGTGGTTCATTATTCTTGAAAGTACCCGTAAAGCAGTTCCGCACGCTGCTCAGGAGCATCATGACAATTTATTAGGATCTTGTAGCTCTTTTGCAACACAGTGCACTGAGGCGGTATTACGAGTGAAATGTTTTCTCAAAAACAGTCAAATCACAACAAACTTTTTTTTTCATGTTTACAGGAGCTCTCTGGAGAATCTATTAGCAACCAATTCACAAGCCAGAGGGCATGAAGTTGTGCATAAAAACAACATATTTGCATGTTCAGCTCCAAACAGCAGAAGAATTGACTGTTGTATGTTAGCTCAGTCTGCAAGTTCCCACATCAAAAAATAGATTCGATTATGTGAGATGTCAGTAACAGCTTTTTGTTGTTGTTGTTGTTGTTGTTATAATGTCTTAGCCTTATGTTATGCAAAGGACTTCAGGGTCAAGTCCTTTTATGAAATGGTTTAAAAATTCTCAGATATGATATTGATCCAAATTACAGCAAAGTCTATATTATCTCTACATCAGAAATCCTCTATGTTGACATTTGAACCAGAGGGCCAAATGTTTTCTATTCATTAAAAAACATTAAGAAATATGTAACAGCATTTCTGAGCAGATTCGGCTCCTCTGGAATTAACAGCAAATGACATGCTTGACAGGGATATGAAGGGAATCTGCCATAAGCTTGCCAATAAATCAAGTAAAAGATGGTTCTGGGGGGCATCTTCCATGTTTATTGCAGACACACAAAGAGTGTCCAGAAAAAAAAAGGTATTTGTGTTTTCATAAATCATTTTTTTCCCCTGTTAGTACTACATTCATTGTTATCAGAAAATGCACACCTATGGGTGAAAACGTATTGAAACTCCCATACAGATGCTCACTCTCACAAGCTAACTCCCACATGGCTTTGAACATAATTCATATTTCCAGTGTACAAGTAGTGTACAATTCAAAGTGGTTTCTTTTTCAATAATGCATGTACTTACACTCAGATGTACATTCTTGCCCATGGGATGATATTACATAGTGCTATATGCTGAGCGTGAGGATGTGACGTCAACATCTTAGCTTTTTTAGAAGTACAGCTTTGACTGACAGAGTACATGAATTGATATAATCATCTCCTGAGATATACTGTGATATACTGTGTAATCGAAGACGAGTATGGCAGAGTACTTACATTATTTACACAAGGGGTTGGCTTAATGAGGATGTATTCTAAAGAAATCTGCAGTTAGTTTTGTTGGGCAGAGATGCTCTGGATGGACAATCCCATTGCTCTCATAGTTGATAGTAAAATAAAAGAAAGAAAACTGAAAAATGTATTTGTTTTTTGATTAAAAATCTGTAAATTTAAAGACACAGCCAGTGCCCCAAATTATCCAACCTTGCAATTTAATATCCACACACTATACAAATTGAATTGAAGCTTTGATACAACATTTAAATCAAGGTTAATCCGCTGTTTAACTTACCACTTGGATAACATAACGGATTACACTGTATCCACTGTCTCCTAATAATTACAACCTGCCACAACATTAAAACCACCTGGATGAGGTTGTGTATGTGCTTTTTATACTGAAAAAACAGCTCTGACCCATTGGATGGGTGAAGCAGGACATCAATATGTATTCTGTGTGATGAATAGAAGAACGGTATGACAAAATGATTAATAAGGTATGTCACTGGTTAAGCAGGTATTTGTTCCTGGGATTCTGTCTATTGCTCCTTTACATTATGTGATGCCCCGCACTGGGACGTTAACAGCGGATCCTTTGGGTCCTGTGAGTTGCAGAGTCGGCCTCCGTGGATCAGGCTTGTTCAAGTGCATCCCATTGGTGCTAGCATGAGTTGGGATCTGGGGAGTTTGGTTTTTCAAAACCTTAGCTCTTTCTACTGTCCCTGAAACCATTCATGTACAGTTTTTGCAGTGTGATGGTCACATTGTCCTGTCAGGGGCAGGATACTAGGAAACAAGAGATTTCTAGCAGTAACACAACATTGTGCAAAGATCATCAATATCAATGTTGCGGCTGATTGGTGTTGGTGATGTTCCAGCTAGTTTGCATTAGTCGACTTATCTTCCTCCCAAACAATCAAATTGGACATTTTTAGTCACCGTGTCCACGATATCCCTCTAATCTAAAACCAAAACCCAGCTGGTGATCAGAACATGACCAGAATTTAATGAGCTGAAGAGAATCAGTATCTCCAAATAGATTTTCCCAAATATGGTAAATGATAAATATCTGAATATCCTGCTCATGCTCATCAAGATCCATCTACTTCAGACATAACTTGACAAATACATCTACTAAAAAATCAAACAGAAGGCGGTTAAATAAGGACTCCAGCTGTTTATACTGTAGAGATTATTGTTTGATGTTCACATATCATTTTTTTCCTGAATACTGTAGTTGAGTCTTAGAATAATGACCTGTTTTAGTTGAATAATCACACTGATATGCAGCACACCACTGTAGCTATGACCTGATAGTTGCAGATTTATAGATAGCTACTGGCAAGGAATATTGAGTGAGGAATATGAATGAGAAAATCCCTCTTTTCCATCCACACTTACTGTCAAGGTGCCTTTTAAGCCCGTTAATTAAGAGACATATAATAAAGACTGTGGCAGTTTGGGTAGCTGCCAGATTTGACTGTCTGCATGTCAGTCTAGTACAACTTTATGAAGCCAATATACACTCTTTCAAATACAAAACAGGTTGCTTTTGTGCCAGTAAAACAATCTAACACAGTGGAGAGGCTTCAATGTACTACTGCAAGAAGGGACTGACAAATGTGGTTTAGCAAGTGATAGAGATTGTAAAATAGTTACCTCTAAGTTGTGCACAGGACTAAGATATGAATGAATGAATGAATGAATGAATGAATGAATGAATGAATGAATGAATGAATATTCTATTTCTTCATTATTATGAGGAATTATTCAGATACGTATATTAACTAACAGCAAAACAAAACATTCTAGTACATTAATCACCATCATCTAATATCAGTATCTTCCAAACACAGACATAAACCAAGAAATCAGGCAAACATAAATCATGAACCTTTCAACAACAAAAAAAATAATGCTCCTGGCAGCATTTCACACTCAAAATACTGTGTAACAAATATGAAACAAAGTCTAGGCCCAAGACTTAGTACACAAATCCAAACAAGACAAATACCACATCTGCACCCATCAGTGCCAAATGATTATAGTTTTGATCCAATCCATATGTAGCAGTCAACAACCCATACAGAATAGAAACTTTCATCTATAATATGTTGCTGTTCTGGTCCTGGACAGATATGCAGAAAGTGCAAAAGACATTATCAAAAAGGTATTCAATAAAGGCTCCAGTCTCAATGCCTATAATATGACAAGCATGGACTTTTGAAGACAATATTTACAGTAAAGCCTGATATAAAGGACAGTATGCATAAAAAGGCACTCTTATTCTCCACCTCATTTAGCTCATAATATTCATAGATTCCTTCATCTTCTGTCACACCTACGTATCTTTTACAGTTTAATGTGTGCACACTGAGTGCCCTTTGACGTTTACGGAAATTATAGCGAGCATATTTCTCGCATTTACTGTCTTTCTTGAGTAAACAATAAGTTCTTTATACACCCGAGTTTTAACTGTTGAACAACACAGCTACTCTGAATTTCACCTCATCTACTTATACCGCTTTCAAAACACATTTAAAACCAAATAAAAGAGAAGAAGTGATTTAGAATAACGTGGCAGATTTTCCTGTGATTCACTCCCCAACAACCCATTTTCATTTTTCCTATTATTTGTTTGACTTGCTCATTGATCTAATAAAAGAATGATTCCATCCCTGCTGACTTTGAAGTTCACCTCTAATAATTTCTAGTGTACTAATTATTATTCCTGTTATTTCACTCCAGCTGTGTATACTTAAGTGAAACAAGTAATTATAATGAGGACCTGACCTCATCAGAAAAGGAGTTAGAAATCCTCAACAGTATCACCAGAGGAGTGCCGCTGATAGTAATTACTCTTTAGGTGCCTCCATGTAGTCTGTCTCTCTCCAAGCTGATCATCTGATGCTTTCCCCTGGATTCTCTTTTAATAATTCCAACTTAAATTGTTTCTCAAAAACAATCATGGTCCTTTGTGATCATATTTCTGTCCTATCAACAGTCACAGTTACTTGCACAACATGAAGTTCTTTTAATTTGCGTCTCAACTCTCAGCAATCGCACTACGGAGCAAGCTACACGCATAACCCTGGTTCTCTGGGTAGCAGAAGCATCTCTCTTATCTCACAATCTTCATTGTTATTAGCTAATTAGGTAAACCAGTAATAACTGCAGACAGAAACATAGGAATACAACTGATAATCCGTTTTTTTCTAATATTTGTACCACTCTTTCTGTAACGGGGGAAAAAAAACATGAGAAATGAAAAATCATTTTATATTCAAGAGATTGTGATACACTGACACTAGCTGCAACTTCCAGAAGTATATTACAGACTATAAAATGTCAGCATAACTAAAATACAGTCTTGTCATTTGGTAGCACAACTTTTAGAAAAGAAAGCGATCAATACAAATGGATGACATGTCAAACTGAAATGTACGATTTTAATATAATCAGTTTTCCCGCTCTACTCTGAAAGCGCCGGGGATGAAGATGGACATATAAGTCGTAAAGCTGATGGAGATCTTAATCTCTTTTCGCACAGGAAAAGCTCAGTGTACCTTAGAGTAGTAAGAATTATTATTTTTGAGTCACCGGGAGAATTGTGGGACGTGTCACAGTACGGAGCACAGAATGGAGGACCTGAATGCAGACACACGGGACAGGCGAGATCAGTTCGGTGACTTTAATAAAAAGAATCAGGACAGAGGCTTACGGTCGTTCAGGAAACCAGGGAGGTACAGGTTTGCATACAGATTCAGGCAGGTGCACAGTGATAAAAACAACTGTGACAAAGTAGAAGGGGACAGGTGGAAATAGGCAGGTAAACATGTAGACGGCACTAATGGGGAAAAGGGGAACAAGCAAGCATGTGGGAGGAGAAGGTGATTCACTGGTGGATGAGAGAATCGGGTAACTGGGAAATGTAGCCAGATGACATTTGGTGGTACTCCTGCCAAATTTGTGAGGCTTATAGGTCTCCCACTGTCAAATCGTCAAGTCCATGAGGACTCTCTTGCAGACATTTTGACCTCTTTATGCACATTCAGTTATTTGTCAGCATTTCTCCAGACTTCGCCCAAGGGAATTACCCACAGCTCATAGTGTTGTGATGTTAAACACAGGGTTACCAGGGAAACCCCAGAACTGTTAAAAAACTAAACAAAACAGGTATACAAACAAACCTGAAAAGAGCAACCAAGCCCAACATCACAAAAAAAGAAGTCGAAACGCATAGTTTTCTGGTGATTGAGCTGTGTGTAGTTGTTTGTCCTACTGTATGACCGAATGATGCTGAATTTCAAACATGTTTTCCCCAAAGTGCCTTGGTCATGAAACACTCACAATAGCACAATACCTATTTAGCCATCATCAAGGTATTGTGATATGTCTCATTCTAAGCATCTAAAGCTCTTGCAGCCAGTCACACTCCATCATTAGGAGGAGGGAGATTAGATCTGGGCCACTGGCACTGATTCCTTGTGTGCTCGGAAGCCTGCGTATCCACTGGGAAATGTATGCTGTGTGCCTGGAATTTTTAACTTGGTGTCTACTTTAGAAATATCATTGTTGTCTAACAGTGCTCCCTTAGTTGCTATTTTTCTCTAAAAGTTCACATTTAATCGACAGGCGATGCGGTACCCTTACTGGTTCTGGGTCACATGGTCAAAAAGTGACAAGCAATCTAATCTAAAGCACTTTGGTGGCCGTGAAGGTGGCTAACATTAGCCATGTCATCATCGTCCTGTTTTATTTTTCATTTATGTTGTTGTTGGTTAGAAAATTGACCAACATTAGGCTTGTGGTGGTATGTCGCTCTTTGTGCAGTTTCAAATTTATAGTGGTCCAAACATTCAATAGAATAAAGGGAAGCTAGTGCCTATTAATGCAATGCCTCATGTAGATGGACCAGTGGATGTGGGCATGTGGCCCAAGGTAGGGACAAAGGCAGATATCATTATGGTGGTATACCAAAGCTAAAGAAACACATCCACACAAAATGATAGGATACTTAATGAATTCTGGCCAGGTTGTAATTTAGAAACCAATTGAACATGCAGCTTCAGAAAGGCGACCCAAAACAGAAAAAAAATTAAATAAAATTCACTGTAGATACCAGCCTTTTTAAAATCTTGGTCATTAAGCACTTGTGGACAAACACAGACCAGCAATTTTCTCTTCAAGTCCGGGAATGTCAGTGTGGACATATGGCCTCGTTTATTTAATAGTGAGCACGTTGCTCATCACAAAACTGAACAGATTCTTTGAACCTCCGCTGGTTAACTGGTATTTTCTTTTCTGTTACTCTTCAAAACTCCCACAGAGTACTGAAAGAAAGGACAGTTTAAAGAATGGAATGAGTAAAGGGTCACCTTCAGAGCTTGTCGGATCCTTTAGTTCATCTATCCAAAATTTAATTTATTTTAAATTAAAGTTGAAGTAAAAAAGTTTTACTAAATTAATTTTAAATCCATGGTAAATGGATGATTGAGTTAGAGCATCAGAGTTGAATTTGGTTCAGGCTTAAGATCTAGTTGTTTCCTCTGGTAGCTATTTTGAATGCGAATGAAGCGCAGATAGGTGTGGTAGCTGCCTATCGACTGCTGATGTGTTTAAGTAACTTTTTATCTATATTTAAGCTGGAACATCCCCTGTTCAGCACTATGGTATCCTGTTATTACATCCCGTTCATGGAATGGGTAAACATAACCTTTGTGCTGAAGCCAACACTGAATACAAGTACTTCGAGTGGAGACAGAAACACGGAGAAAATAAAGAATTTGCAAATGAATCATTTAAAAAAAAAAAAAAATGCCCAGGCAAAAAAAAAAAAGAGACAGAAATTGATTCAGGAGTGAGCAAACAGAGACAAATGTAGTCTACAAACACTGAGGGCAGAAAAACTGTCAAGGTCTAACTTATTGATATTTTAAGACATCATCTAAATCAGTCTACATTCCAATACAACGCTCTGGCGCACTTAAACTACTTAAAATACCTGACAGATATTTTAATAAACCATATATACAGAAACAACAAGATTATTTTATTTGCCTGCTTAAGGGGTGCTCACTTTAGTAAGGTTTCTAGATACAGCAGGAAAACTGTACGATTATATCAGTTCAGATTATGATGTTAGAAATGAAATTTGTAATGTCATTGTGTTTGATGGTTCATGTAACACTTGCAGTTCTTTGTTCAATTCACACCATCATACTGACTCAAATAAAAAACTGGTGGGGAACATTTATTATCCTTTTTTAATGATTCCTCCACGGGTAGATAATGGTCTCTCAGTTGAATTTTAATTGTTCACATTTGGGTTGTTGCAACTGGAATAAAAAGTACTAAATATTCCTATATTCTATTTCTGTGGTTTGCCCTTGTTGTTGGATTCATACATACAGTCTATAGTTGGACTGTACCATTACTGCCTTGCGGAGTAGCCTACAGCCAGCCGCAGGGCCAATAGTGCAGTCCCATTAAGTATTATATAGTACATCTGACTATGTAATAATTTATCAGCTACACTCATATTGATATTAAAATGTTATAGACATATTGGTGCAGAATCAGCAGTGATGTGGGCGTTGTACTGGAGGTGAAGAGGAAGCTGAGCCACATGGCGATGTACTCACTTTACCAGTCGATCTACCTTCCAGCCCTCATCTATGGTCATGACCTCTGGGTTGTACTTGAGAAAATGAGGTCATCAATACAAGCAGCTGAAATGAGTTTCCTCCACAGGGTGGCTAGGCTTTGCCTTGGAGGAAGGGTGAGGAGCTTGGACAACCAGAGGGTGCTCATAGTAGAGTCAATGCTCCTTCATGTCAAAAAGAATAAGCTCAAGTTCAGGCATCTGATTACCAGGCCTTCTGGACGTTTTCCTTCGGGGTTTACTGGGTACACCCAAGGAGGAAAAGACCATTGAGGGAGACAAATGTAGAAAATGTCAGATGTCTAGAAAATGAATGGGTGGATGGAAAATATAAAGCTGAAAGTCTGCACTTAAAGCACATCTTGATAGTGTCTTTTCAAATTCACTGTGGTGGTGTACAGAGTCGAAATGCTGCAAATTATGTCAATGCCCAATTATTTGTGGATCTGAATGAATATATACAGTATATCAACAATATATTCTCTATATTGTTAATATAATGATGTTGTCTTAATTTCCAATGTTTTTTATTCATTCATAGCCATCCATTCATTAATTTGCTCATTTATTAACCTGTAGGCTAAAGCTATTTAAGGGTTTGAGTCTTAACATATACACTCTTTCGTCTTGGCAGCTCTAGTTATAACTAATGTTTACATACAGCTCCAAACCTCCCAGAATAGAGTAGATGATAGATTATTGCATGGTCAGATGCGCTACATATGCTACATAATCTGACTGGTATTGGGTCTGTGATTGGCCCCCTAAGACTCTTATTGTGAAGTCCAACCTCGGGTGCAAAACACAGAAACGTAAAATTTATTTGTTTTGATTTTTTTGTTCAAAAATGTAATTCTGCAGCAATGACCCAAAATTGAAGAATTAAGAATTAAACCGAGAGACAGTCATCCATTTGTAAAGCAATCAACAAGAAAAATGGATCATGAAAGTTTCAAATCAACTTTTTCATTTCATTTATTTTGATTGTGCAAACTGAACAAAGAATTCCACAGACTAAATTAGAAACCAACTGTCTATGCTTTCAGTTTCTAGACTCTATAATTACCATATCGGGTTAGAACAGAGCCTTAATCCAATGATGTCATTTCAAAGTGAAGTTCGGGTGAGCCCATGCAGTCATTCCACTGCAGGAGCTGTAGCGAAGGTGTTGTGGAGGATGTGAAAACGGGAAAGAAAAAAAAAACTTGAGTGGAGAGGGGTAATATTTCACGGTCCTGTTTTGTCTGGTGGCAGTTATCAGCAGCTGCCAGTCTGATAATTGCTGCTTGAGGCCCAGCGCTACTCCTTCAAGTCTGCACTGACAGCCCAATTCAAGCCTTCAGCTACGGGAGATGCTGCCTGCTGCTATGTAGCTGTTGGGGCAACACTGGCTTTTGTTTGATATTACAGCTCAGCTGCTTGTGTCAAGTGCTTACTCAAAATAAAAAGTCTTGCAAAGTCTGTCTTATCCAAAGGACTGAAAGTTTATGTATACATACAAGATATATGTGGAAAAGGTGATAGTAAATACATATAAGTGCACAATACGTATTTGCTCATAATTCTGACAGTGGTCATTATTTGATGCTGGCACAAGCTGTATACAGACTCATATCATTCATATTTCACGGCGAGTTTAAAAATGCATCATGCAGTGAGGCTGGCCAAAGTTTTTGTCTGATCATTTGTAAAGCGTGAAACAAGCCAACATACAGTGGTGGGGTGTGTGCGTGCGGAGAAATATTAAGGAGAAATAGATTGCCAAGGAGGGTAAAAGAAAAACGACAGGAATTTTCTTTGATTTAAGACCTGGCGTTCCTCTTTGAAGAGTTGTGGCTGTGTTGTGTACAATCAACACGCTCTGTCACTTAGCCACCAGATAACTGATGTTCCACTCCCCTCATAACCAGAAGCTATCAGTCTGGGACTTCTGCTTGTATCTTTCCTGTCGTCTCTCAAGTAAATTACAGCTCAGCAGTTCCAGATAGCTTGATGTTCTTCCCCTGCCCTCCGTCTCTCTTTCGCCTCTGTCCTTCCTTTTGCTCTTTCCTTTCCAATCTGCAGATGGTTGAGGTTAATTTAAGCAACATGTGTGCATCATTAAACTCGGTTATTGTCATTCAGATGTTAACTATTTGGGTTTTTTGAGCTTTCTGTTCCAGCTGCTTGAACGCTCTCATTTGCTTAAGAGATTGCTGATTTCATAAATTTTTAATTAAAGTTACTGTATGACCAAAAACTTAAAAGGGAATAATGCTACTACAAATCTCTCTTTATTGTCGGACTGTCTCTGCTTAGCATTTATGTATGCTTAATAACCAAATGTGTATCCTTAATGAGACAGCAGTTGTTGTCTTTGAAAAATAAAAGGCCATCACCACTATTTGATCAGTTAGTGATCTGTTATTTAGGTCAGTGACTAGCTGTTAACTAACTAATTATGTGAGTAGATTTCAAGGCTCTGTTTAGCCTGTATTTTTGTGAATAGGAGAGCTCAACACAGATTTCTGCTCAAGTATGAGCATCGGTGGGCTGAATAGACCAAACAGATTTTGGTTGTGCAACACAGACACTTGTCTTTCTCAGTGACTAATTTGATGGACGGAGTTGAGTAGGAGCGCTTGAAGTAAAAGCCTATTTCTATTTCTACTGGCGCAAAAACGGTCTTGACCTGGTTGATTTTCGGTTGGAGTCTCCTTTTCAGGTGGTTTTCTAACAACCGTCAGCTCTGCCTTCCAAAGAGGAGCTGTTAGTTAGAGGTGATAAAACTGTGCCATCCGGCTTTCATTAGAGACAGCCCGGCCAGAAATAGAAGACTCAACTGGAATTAATCACACCAAATGTCACATGGCTGAAGACAACTCATCTGGCAGGGTAATATGAGAAAATCTTAATGATTAGACCCACAGGAAAAGATCCATCAAAATAAGAAAGTGGAAAACATACAGCAGTTTTGATGTAAATTAACCTATACGAGTCAAAATAGTGTTGAGTGTTTGGGAACGTTTTGTAAGTCGATGCTGGGTTATGTTTTCTGTTGAAGCTGTCATTGAATTACTCTCAATTAAGCTTCTTTGCAGGGGAGAAATCATAGCCCAGGTCCCTCATTATGAACCGGATCAAAAGTCTTCCTGACAATTTGTAGCTTGAGCATGCCCTTGGTTAATTAACAGTTTGCTATCTGCTGCAAATGTTTTGATCAATTCAAATATTTTGGAAATGATTTTCAGCCAAGAGGAGCACAATATAAGTCCATGTTCATTCATCAGTGTACAAGTTATTCGGCCTAAAAAGAGAGCCATACTGTATCACATGGATCACCTTTTCACCCTCTCTATAAATATTCCATAACCGTGACTAGGGTTGCACAACACAAAAACTGACACTATAATGTGCACAATATTCACATAACAGGCAGGGCGGGGTGCCTGATGTTTCTTGCTGCTTGATACAAAAAGGAAATGGTTTGAATTTTCATGACTAATCTACAAGGAAAGTCTGTCTCTTAAAATATAATCTACTCTGATTCTTTATTTACAAGATACAGTTAGCGTCACATGTGCTTAGCGAAATGGTCAAGGAACAGGAGGGAAACACTGTTATACACACACACGCACACACACACACACACACACACACACACACACACACACACACACACACACACACACACACACATATATTCATCACTTCTCTAAAAATAGCGCCAATATATATTCTAGAACAGTATCTTTTAAAAATGGTTTTTCAACTCATCTGGCAAAAATTCCTGCATTTATGTTTTTCATCACAGCATATATGGCAGAAAAACAACAAATCACAGTGTCAGTTTTTGTTTTCCAACATCATACAACCTTTGTCATGAGTGATCCTTCCTTTGTGTAAGTTTTCACTTCCTGCGACAAAATGAACTTTAATGTCTTCACTGAACATTTAAAGGTTATGTGTGACTCCAACAAAGTTTCCCTCATTAACCTGTAAGTAATTTAGCACCTGTGTGAACTCTTCCTGCTGACACTACAGTAAAGCGCATAATGTACAAGATGTTAAACGAATCACAGCCTGTCTGACAATTAAACGAGATGACAAACATAGGTGGTTTAATTTCAATAGAGTGACGAGAAAATCTAAATGTCAGTCAATTAGGATGATGAATCCCATCACGGGAACACACTATATAAACACTGAAGCAGCTTGCAGCCTGACAAACAGATTTTTATTGCCGTGGAGAGGCCGTTTGTCTGGCTGCAATTGCAGCTTGCCATGGTGCACCCTGGTGTTCAAAGTGCCAAGTCACACGCAGCCCTAGACAGCCCCGACGACAAATATTGTGTCTGGAGTGCCATAGCAATACATTACAATCACAGGGTCCTGCTTACAGTTACACACCAGAATGGCTTTAAAAAAACACACACACAAAAAAAACTGTAAAATAATGTTGATGTAATTGCAGGGATTGCTGAGTACAGACTTTCTGATTTGACTCCAAAGTTCTATTTCACCTCACTTGCACTGTAAATTTCTGTTTCACTTGTTCTTGATTGAATGTCACTTGAAAAAACATGAAAATAAGACAGTCACTATTCTCGCGAACCAGCGCTGTCGCACAATTCATTTCATGCCTCGGCACCTCAGAGTCTACATGAGTTGTTGGATCTAGAGGCTGTTGAAGTGATATGGCACTTGTCCTTGCTGTAAAATGATCCATCTGCAGGTAAGTCTGTCTGCATCACAGGCATCCTCTCGCTCATTTTCTCCTCCACTCCCCAGATGAGCAAAAGCGCCTCATTTACTCAGGCTTCAAAGGCGCTGCCTAACTTTTCTCCCATATGACTTGGCTTCCCAGGGGGGTCTGTCTATCCCTTTGAATCCCAACCAAACAGGCTTTGATGGCGTCTTTGTGCATTACATGAGTCAACCACATTCCGCTGAGAAAAATGTGCATGCTCTGTAGTACCAACTCTGATATAAAATGGGAAAGAACTCAAACTTGGCACCATTCAAGTTCTCATGAAAGAAATTGATGTCTTTGCACAATTTTGCTGAATTATGTGGAGCTAAATGTATTAAAAATCCATGCCAGACATCAGTTGGTACAAATCTTCTCAGTGTGAACCCTGAACCCAAAGAAGGAAAAAGAAATCTGTGCCGTATCTTTGCTACGATGCGTTATAAATTATATGACACTTTTTCTACGGCATTAGCATAAAGCTGCTAGAGATATATGACTCCAGTTTCATTCATGATCTCCTGAAGGTCATTATTATATAATTACTTACCTAAGATGAGAATATTTGGGAATCTGGACTCTAACTTTGATATGAACTCACTGAAGACTAAAAAAATCTTCAAACATTATGGATTTTTACTAACGTAGAGAGAGTAATTTATACATAAACATCATTTTATTGCATTTTCAATAGTTTGTGATTGCATATTATTGACTACTGGTGCTAAAGTTTGTTGCATTATTGATATGCACTGTCAAGGGACACTCGACTCTGATTGTCTGTCCACTGCAGAGAAGCAGACTAATTCAAATGAACATTAGTTTTGAACAACAAAATGAACATCAGGCATCTTGGGACTTGCTTCTTCTTCTTTTCTTTTTACTTCTGCATTTTTCTTGCATTAAAAAGCCTTTTAGATCACTAACAGCATAGCACTTCACTGATCCAAGAATCAGTGTTCACTGCTCCAAAGTAATTGTGATTCTCTGTAGGATTTTATAGCTTTTTGCATAAAGTCTTGAGTTTGCAAAAAGAATTCTGAAATGAGAGCTGGTGCATGAGTGGGAATTTTGCTGCATGTTTTGAATGGTTACTGGAATTAGATAACCGGAGACTGTATTAGTGAATATCAACTAATTTAATAACACGTCTATTTTGCAGATGAGCACACAGTATAATTGGATTATTCAAAGAAAATTTCACTTCAGTGATAATTTGGAAAGGAAATGTTTCTCCAAAAGACTCCAAAAGCCCTTTGTGTGTGCGTGTGTGCATGTGCATGTGTGTGCACAATCCGTACTGTTTAAAGCCTGTCTCAAATATAAAATAGTCTTTGATCCCTGAAGGACAACATAAAAAAAAGAAGTAAAGAATTCTCTGTTGCGTAGCGTTTTCCTCTTCATGGTCTGGCAGAAAGAGTCCTTGGTTTGAATGATTTCTCATTCAATCCAGTCATATGAGAGCATCTGAGCAACATAATGATCACTATGACCACGGCACCTCAGATAAATGCTCAGTGCATTTCTGGCAGGAATTACATCATTATGGTACACCAGATATTGATGTAAGTCTGTAAACTGACTGCTTTGGCACCACTGGAACAATAACAAACAGGCCTGTCAGCCTCCAAAGTCTTGGAGTTGCACCTTATCCCAGGGGATGAGATGCATATACTGCATTTTAGCCATTACTGTCATATTGTCAGAAAATATGAATAAACGAATATCATCAACACGAGCACTTCATGTTATTTGCTTTCTGGGGTTACACAGTACCTCAATATATAGCTGGTATTGCAGTTTTTGTTGTAAAATATCCCTTGCAATTCACAACACTTGCCAACATATAAGCATTGCTCTGAAAATGCATATTATCTAATGCCCAGTTTTTATGTTTTGGTCTTTGATAACTGATGTCAGTAGCATCAGTAATACAGACTGTGCAGGATGCATTGTGGGGAATTTTGAAAATATGGAGATGTGGCAATTTTAGCACAGCATGCACTCATTCTTTGGTCAAACGTTCATACGCAATCTGCTCCTCTTATGATGGTTTTGGCTGCGAAAATGTATCTCATGAATACTATGAAAAGTCACCTGCAACACACACTCATGCACAATCTATAATTTACTTTGTGGACTTGAAAGACTGGTCCACAAGCAAGCTAGCTTGCAAATACATATGTAATGTTTGGGTAACTGAATTATGTCTACATTCCACATCCCTCCACGTCATTAACTTTTGCAAAGGAGTTTAAATCCTCACTTGAGAGATCAGCCAGCTGGAGTGATAATGAGGGAGAAGAGGGGCAAAAGCAAGGTCAGCATTGTTGCAGACCTGAACTACTGTCTGTTGGCGTAACATAGCGCTTTGTCACTCATCACCTCTTGCAGATATTTTTTCATGGGTGGGGTAAGGCAAGGGAAATTAATCTGGCGCTACGGTTGGACAAACTTTTAATTTTTCTATGGTTTTTTTGGCATAAGAAGGCAAGTAGACACGTGTTGCCGCAAACCTGGGTTCTACACAATTGGCCAAACTCACAATTTGTCACCAGCTTTTTGCTTACTTTGGTGACAAATTACACAGGCATACTCTGATGTCAAAATGTGTGCAGGTTGGCAGGACTGTCAAAGGGGGGAAAAATGGACACCCTTAACCATTTTAGCTGTCAAAACAACAAGAAGAATTGACATTTTTCCCATTTGCAAAGCCCATATATGTCTGTAAACAGTATTAACCACAATATCAGCTTCAGTCACCAACCGTTTACTACTTAAGTGCTAAAGCTGTGGCTACATCTAGAAATGGCAGCAAACCAGGGCACTGCGAGCAGTAATAGACAAATCAATGAGAACAATTAATGTGGGTATTATGGTATTTAGTTGTGCAGATGTGTGACAAATCTACTGGTCTCTTTGAATAACAAAGAAGCCCAAACTGAGCCTGTATTCTGTGTTTTGGGAATACAAGAATAACTAGATATGGTTGTCATGTATGGGTTTACAATAGTTACCCTAAAATTGTGATGTCCTGTTAATAAGATCGGCTGTATTTGAATTTATGTTAAGTATATTTGAACTGAAGGATCTCAGTGTATGTGGTGCTTTTCTTGTTCACCTTCTTTTCATCTATTTCACAAAGCTGCTTGTTTGCTTTAGAGTAGAACTCTCTTTGTAGAATTAGTGCATGTTTTCACCACCAAAATATCTCGAGGATAGGGCATTTGTCTTTTAGCAGCTCAGAGAAATGAATCTGCTGCTTTGTTTCCTCCAGAATCAACAAACACTCCCTCAATATGTATCTTTTTTTTTCTCATGCAAGCATCAATATATTACCCCAGTGTCAGTCTCTCTCCAGTGGCTCCCTTATGTACACATAATTGATGGTAAATCCTATGTCTGCCTTTCAAGGCATTAGATGGCATTGTTCCTGATTTATTCTCAGTAAGCTCACACATGGATCTGCCCTCACATGGCACAGGACTCCTCATCAGTCCATCTACTGAAAAGAAAAGCACTGGACTGAGTCCTTCCCTTCTCCATGCTGTCTTCTCAAATCCAGACTAAAGACCGATTCATCCAGCACAGTTTACAGACGACCTTTCCGCCCACCCCACAGCCTTTTCTTTCTCTTTATATATTTATCGCACACTTTGCTGCAGTCAGTCGCTTACTATTTCTGCTGAGTGCCCTGATATTGCCTGTTGTTCTCATATCCACTGACACACATGTGCAGATGGACACCGACACAAACAAGGGTTCTGGCTCTCATGTTTAAAGTTTCCTTCTATTTTTCTATGTTTTTACGGCCACAGCTTTGTGCAACTCTGTACAAACAGGGTTGTGTACAAGCACGTGGTGTCACTCCAGTCTGTTAAAATTCTATCTACAAATAAACTAAACCGAATTGAATACGCTGGTTAAGTTGAAGCACTAAAGAAATGTATTCACTTAGTCACTCCAAATGTCAATAAAAGCTGAAAAATCTAAAGTCATAAAATTCCATTGTGATAATAAGAATGATAGAGTATCTGGGACTCTGCACAGCAGGTATTTTTTTTTCTTTCTTATCATGAGTACAAATATTCACACTTGGGGGAAGAAAGAACCATTTTCTGTAACTGCAAATCTCAACATGCTAAAAATAAAACGTGAAACTTTATTTTCACTGAAGTATCAAATTTTATAAATAAGTCTATCAAATAGAAGAATATTTCAGTTACTCAAGTACCTAATAAAATGCCATCTTTCTTTTGTTTTGCTGTTATAACACTATATGGAGCCCATACATACATACGGGGCCACTCATATATAAAGCAATATACACTACATGTATTTAGTCCCTAGTAAGCAAATGCAAACTTGGAAAACAAAAAATTATTATTGAATTTATCTATACATAAAAGACAACTATCAGATTCTGCTGCACTGCACTGCCTCCATAAGAAGCTTCTGGGCACCACTTAGGACAGACTCCTTGGATCTGGGTTTCATCCACCCCTAAAAAGCCAGGAAGACTTCCATGAACAGTTTGTTTCAAGTTCTTCTTTAATCTCATTGTCTAGCAGTTATGTACCATAAACTGTCTTATGCTGCTTATCGTACATGGTATTACATTTATTAGTGATGTTGTATGACATATGGTCAGGGACAAATCAGAGTATAATGTAATTCTTTACAGAAGTACAGAAAACAGACACTTTTGCAGGCCTTTTAAGGAAAATATCCTATGAGAAATCAGTAAGTTGAAAGGGAAGTCTGCATAAGTGCATTTATAAGCACTGCTGGGAAGTTCTACTCAGAATTCTCCTCATGTTGCTCAGACCTTTCTCCAAAAGCTTAATGCAGACATGCAAACAGATCCAAGTCTCAGATTCAACACTGCAGCACGTATTTACAAAGTAATATGATCCTGCACATAGCCCTGACCTTTCTTATCTCAAAGATAAAAGGTTTTAAAATGAACTTCATAGGTTCTTTATATATATATATATATATATATATATATATATATATATATATATATATATATATATATATATATATATATATATATATATATATATATCTCATAGATTCAGAGCGGAACATAAAAGATTACTGAAATTCTTCCCCTCCCAAACGAGTCTTTACCTGTGCAGCTGTGGAATTACCTTCAAAATGGATTTGGAGCCGAGTTCATTGACACAACAGGGATTTTTTAAGGTCAGTTGGTAGATAAGAGAAACTACTTTTTCATCCTATTTAATACCACTAAATTCAGTTCTTGTCATGTCAGTTGTTGCTGAGTAAGTCAGCTATCCTGAATGCAACTAATATTTTAAACAGACCAAATAAAAGGGAGAGCAGCCTCAGAAACTCGAACTTCACTAACAAAAGCACAAAAAAAGTGAAACATAATTTCAAGGAACACGACTACCTTTGAATACAGTAGTGAGTCCAACTTCAGATCCAATTCCTGTATTTCGAGTCATATTAACTTTTTTAGACACATAGGAATGTATCATAAGTACGAGTGCTGTTCCAAAAATGAGAACATTGTGAAAAAGTTACATTTTTTAGTAATATAATTCAAAAAGGTAAACTTTTCTATAATATACATATTCATTAGATGTAAAGCTAAATATTTTAAGCCTTTTTTTGTTTGTTTTAATTTTGACGATTATGGGTTATTGCTCACAAAAATCTGAAAACCCACTATCTTAAAATATTAGTATGTTTTCTAAGATTGATCAAATAAAAAGGATTTAATATGAAATTGTCCAACTGAAAAGTCTGTTAATTTATACATTCAATATTTGGTGCTTTACCACGAATAACTGCATCAGTGTGGCATAGCGTGACAATGGAGGCAATCAACTTGTTGCACTGCTGAGGTGTTATTAAAGCTTATAGGTTGCTTTGACAGCAGGTTCTATAGGGTTCAGGTCAGGTAAGGTGGCTCTATTTGGTAGTAGTTTTGGCATTATGGGCAGCTGCTCTCCTTGTCAGCAGATGGAAGCATGAAACTCTGTAAAATATCTGGTTAGACGCTGCACTGACCTTGGA
Source organism: Amphiprion ocellaris (assembly GCF_022539595.1). NCBI lineage: Eukaryota > Metazoa > Chordata > Actinopteri > Pomacentridae > Amphiprion > Amphiprion ocellaris. Next base: position 14,217,501 of record NC_072781.1, on the reverse strand, counting down.
CTAGTGCACCAATACCAGTAGATGACATGACACAACCCAAATCATCACAAACTGCAGAAACTTCACAATAGACTTCAAACACCTTGGATTCTATGCCCCTTCTCTCTTCCTCCTCACTCTAGGACAATGATTTCCAAATAAAATGCAAAATTAACTTCCACCTGAAAAGAGGACTTTGGACCACTAAGGAACAATCCAGTTCTTTTTCTCCTTAGCTCAGATACAATGCATCTGATGCTGATTCAGAAGGGGATTGATATTAAGGAATGCTTTGTAGCTTCTTTCCTGAAGAGACATCAGCCTCGGTTCTCCCCTTGTGAAGTTCTCCCAAGTTCTTGAATCAGCTTTTCTTGGCAATCCTGTCAAGACGGTGGTCATCACTGTTGCTTCTGCACCATTTCCTATCACATTTTCTCTTCTAGTCATCTCTCCATTTACATGCCTCGATACAGCACTCTGCCAAGAGCCAACCTTTTCAATGATGAGCTTCTGTGGCTCCTCATGGAGACTGTTGATGATTGTCTTCTGGACAACTTTCAAGTTAGCAGTCTTCCCCATGATTGTGGTTGATGTACTAAACTAGACCGAGAGATACACACTATTTCTACTGTTTGAATAGTAATTTACTCAAACATGAGCATTATTTTGTTGGTAATTTAACAACTGAATACCATTCACAAAAATTAAAATGTTGTTTCTCCTAGCGGGTAAGATACAAATACTAAATTAGACAACACTAATGTTGTTGTATTGTGGGATAAATTGAATAAAAATGCTACAATTTTGTAGTGAGTTCTCCTATATTTTCTAAATTGTACACAGAATAAAAAAAATGTCACTGTCTGGTTGCAGATTGAAGCTTTCTGAAGTCCCTTTAGCTGCTTTGCTATGACAGCCCATGTTTATTTGTTTTGGCATGTGCAAGCTGCCGTCTGTCCAGTCACATGAAGTAGCATGACAGCACTGATGTAGAGTGATTGATGCAAAATGCTGAACAAAACACCAAAGCAGTGACCATTTACATCCCAAAAAATTCATCAAAAATCAGGAAAATATCATCCCGCAAATTATTGAATTACTGAAATAATTCCAACTGAAATAGTACCAGTCACTGCAGATGGAGAATAAAACCCATAAACTGCTTGCCCTGGCGTTATTATTTTTAAAAGGATTAGTGCTACTGTTGCCAAATGGAGGCCTTTCATGTTACTCCTGAGTGAGTGGTGCAAAATAACAACCCTAATTGTCAAAGTTCTCACTTGTTTGTCTTTAATCCTTGACATTTGTTAGAACATAGAGTTTGTGGGGTTATTTATAATGACTGTCATTTTTTCCTTGCAGTTGACTTTGCGGTTCGATCAGATCCCAATGGAACTGAGAGGCCTTCAGTGATTTAAGACAAGGAAACTCCCTGCTTTTCCTACCCTCGAGCTGTGTTGTCTGTCAGTGGACACATCAGAGCTGTCACTCACACAGGGCACCAGAGCATTAACTGCTAAGACATCAGAGATGTCTCTGTTCCTTAACTGACAACCAGACAGAGGATGGTCCTCCTAAATCTACTTTTATACACACTAAAGCCACAATTAAAGCAATCAGTTTTATGCTTCATACTTAAACTATAATCATTATATTTCCCTTTTAATATAGTTTTATATCTTTATCTTACTGCTTGTTCTGTGTCATAACAACTTAACGCTTGACCTCAATCTGAAATTGATGTCTTTTCACGTTGTCTTGCCTATTTCACACACCTTCTCAATTTCTTGTCCATTAGCCTATTTATGTTCCTCCCTCCTGCTATTATTTACAGAGATTCCCAGTCTCAAGTTCACTCAGCTACATCATACTGCCACAAACAGCAACCAGCCATTCTATGTAAGTATTCCTGATAGAAGACTAATTTACGGCACATAAAAAGTGGGAGATTGGATGTGTGATGGTTATTCAGTGTGAATTAACCACAGATATCCTCTTCCACACGACAACATTACATCCATGTAACCATTGTTACTGCAAAAAATAAAAAATAAAGCTGAGTGAAAGGGTGCAGATGTTTGTGTGTGTGATAGACTGAATGCAAAGAGTTCCATCTACCAAAACGCTCCCTTGGTGTAATTCTTTCCAAAGGCAACACTAGCATTCACACTGTCACTTCAGTACAGGTTTATTGGAGCTCTGATTTAGGTTTGATAACACAGTCAGTTATTTTCTCCTCGTCATGCTGAGGACACCATTTCATCCCCCTCCCCTTAGTCTAATTCACTGTCAGTTTCAATTAAGAGTCGTAATTACTTTTCTCCCTGCTCTGTAAAATGAGTCCGTTCACGTTGATAAAAGATGACACGGACAGTTGTTTCAGAATTTCTATTAAATACACTCCAGAGTCTATTTATTGTTTGCAACTCAGGATAAAAACACAAAGATTGCATTAAATAATGTGACATTCATGGAATTACATTTTTCTTGTCATAAACATGCCAAAAAAATCCTCTCTATTCTCTGCTAGTAAGTTTATGAAGTACTGGGTTTGCTTTTAAAGCCCAAGTGATGAGGCACCATCATCCATTAATTGCTAATTAATTACTTAGTACTAGTGTGTGTTGAATTTATGTTTTTAGAATAAAAAAAAAATGTGAGAATTATATAAATCATTAAGCTCTTAAGGTCTAGATTATGAGTGGATGAATGCCTTTGGAAAACCATACTGTTGTCTTTTGGTCCTTTTGTTTTCTCAAGATTTAAAGTCACTCACTGGTCATTAATTAAACCCCTAAAACTCATCTCCATGTTCCAGGATTACATATTTAGAAGGGTTTTCCAATAAAAATAATTACTTCATGCTTTAAAATAGCTCCAGTGTCACTCTACACCTTTTCCTCTTTTAGAATGTGCAAAGCAATGAATATGCAAATTGGTCTCCACCTCTATCTTCACCATCCTGTTAGGAACATAACAGAGACAGATAACATGAGCCTTCAGCTTGACTACATTATCAAAGAGCTAATAATGTATTGCTAATGTTGGATAAAGGCTCACAATTTTTTCTTTTCCCACTTTGCCGCTTCTGCCCTGATATAGAACGTTTCGCCCTCAAAAGTTTGTAGGATTGGTTCCCGAAGCCTGTTATGTATCAAAGTCTGGAATCTGTATTTTGAAGACTCTCCTCAGAACACTGCAGTTCTAAGATGAGTGTGTTCAGTCCTGACTCTGACTCTTATTTAGCACACACCTTTATTGCATTTTAACATGGTCAAAAAACACAGTTTTTAATAGAGCTGGTTTTTTAAAACTTTTCTCCATGCACTTACCCACAAATTTAAAACAGTGTATCTATCGAACAACACAATTCAGAACAGATGAAGACTCAGTGCTTGCAAAGCTCAAACACAGCAAGATTTGCATGTGACAAACCCGCAGTCAACAGTGTAGCACCAGAATATTTAAACGTTAATTAATACTTTATATAATTTATTTTTAAATTGGTAAGAATCAGGATTGGAACCACTTGAGACTATGAACTTGTGTATGTTTATTTATTGATGATACCAAAAATTATCCATACTAGTCACTGTGGTCTAGCAGCTACAACATAACCTAAAGATGATTTCACTGTAAAGTGAATCACTCCACCCGGTTTTAACTAGTTCCTCATTTACAGGATGTTAACAACATACATCGATCAGCTATAACATTAAAACCACTGTTCTAATGTTGTGTAGATCAGCCTTGAGGCATCAAAACCACTCCAGGAAATGGACAAAACATTTCTGGGGATGTCCTTTGGTGTCTGGCATTGGGATGGTGGCAGATCTTTTACGTCCTGTGGGCTGTAGGGTGGGACCTAGATCTAGCTTGTTCCAGTGCATCCTGTGGATGACTCATGGGAATTGGATCAGGGGAGTCTGGAGGCCAGATCAAGCCCTTTGGCTCTTGGTTCTGTATCTCGAGTTGTCCCTTGACAGCTTTTGTTGTAATTCAGGCTACATTGTCCAGCTGGGGAAGGACACAGCCGCCATGAAGTGCAGTTGGCTTGGCGGTTTAGGTAGCTGGTACATGCCAAAGTAATGTCCACATAAATGTCTGCACTCAAGGTTTCCCAGAAAAATATTGTATTGTAACAAAATGATCAGTTCTTACACTTCACTGGTCAGTAATCTTAATAATATGACTGACTGGTGTACAGAAAATTAGAAAATGCTGAACCATTCATGAAATTATCGAAACCTCAGACCAATTCCAAAATAAGCTAATCTTCAAAACAGACCCTCAAAAAAATACATTCCACCCTACGCTTCCATTGCCTCAGACAGAGCCTGTAGAACTGACAGTGATTTCCAGTCCTTGAGGTAGACTTTACAACATTATTAAAGGCTGTTGGCTCGGCGTTACCACGGTCTGAACTCTCTCTTCTCAGTGGGAGATGCAAAATTCCCAGCAGCGATATGGTGAACACTGCAAACAGGGTGCCTCTACTGATGGAGGCTTCTTGAAGAGGTACAGAATGAGCTAACTTCTATTGCCGCGTGAGAACTCCAGCTGCACATTTGGATAGAGGTACGTTTGTGTCTCTGGAGATTCTTCATCTGGCTCAAAGCGAGTTATCTGAGCTTGCAAAGTCAGCACAAGAACAGCTTGTATAGTCAGTATGAGTAGACAGTATAAACAGTAGAGAAAATCTGAGTGCACGCTTCCGCAACATGATCGTACATTTCAAAGAAATATAAAAGGTTCTAGAGAGTCAAAGACATAGTTTGGCATTTTGTGAACTATGTGTCTTCGCTTACTTGGTGACAAATGACATGTCAGTACCACTTTCATATTAGTTTGTTAAATATGAATCTCCAGCCAGCAGCCAGTTAGTATACAGCTTATAGCATATAGACTCAGAAAAGAAGGAAACAGCCAGACAAAGACAAATGGGAATGACAAGAGAAGCTTCATGTACATGTACCTCACCACCAGGATTTCCACAATAAGGTGGAAAAAGAGTCGCCCAGAAGACCCACATCTCCAAGCCAAGAAATTGTCCAACACATTACTGTTCAGAACAACTGCATCTTTAAACTTTGTTTCTTGTATGGATTGATCAAGCAAGATAGAAGACTTAATGAAAGCACTTTAGAAGTACTACATTTTTTTACCCTCAAACTCTGTTTCCTAGAAATTCGAATTGATGAATGAGGTGCTACATTACTGAAGTGCACCAACTGCAGTCAGCAGGAGGTGGTCGGGAAAAGGAAATAATTGTGTTTTATTTGTTGTTGTTTGTTTGCTTGTTTTTTGTAATAAACCAGATCAGAAACTTTCCCTAACCTTCCAAGTACATATAGTGCTTAGACACGGACATAAAAATTATAATAATGCCGTTGAATCTCCATGTCCATGGATATTTTACTGACTGATTTATAACCGTTCTGCAGCTGCCAAATACGTAATTTAAAATCGTATTTGCTGTTTTTCCCAGGTTTTAACCTAAGCTAAGCTGTTTCTTAATTTTAGATTCATATTTAGTGATATTGATCTTCCCGTCTAGCTCTCTGCAAGAGGCAAATAAGCATATTTCCAAAAAAAGTATTGAACTGTTCTGTAAGAAAATATTGTAATCAGGTCTTGACACTCAAAAAGGCTTTATGTAAAGTGTTAAAAAGCTGAAATGAAAGTGGTGCTCCAGTCTTTGATAAATGCTTTTGTACCTGCAGCAGGATGCAGACCTATGACAGCAAGATGTGAGGTTTCAATGGATTTTGATTATGATGGTCACTGCTGACCTTACATGCTGGAGTACAGTCTATTGCAATGAAAAAATATTCATTTGGAACTTTGGGGCATATCAATTTTGACAGCAGACAAGAGATTAAAATGTTCTTGTCAGCACTCCACTTTTGTACATTGCACGGTGACATATATTTTAAAAAAAAGTATATGGTAACCTGAAGTTCTTCTGAGAAATGGTTCTCTGTGTCCCTACAGGTCTGTCTGTGACAGCTATAAAGAAGTTCCCCAACTCCCCTGCTCAAACTGGGGTCATTAAAAAGTGCTGCCTTGGCTCTAAGCTCAGACACAAAAAGTGCTGCATTATTTTTGAAAAGATGACTGTAGGGGCAAAACAGTTATTTTTAGCTGTTTCGATATTCACATGTAGTCTTCCTAAAACTCCAAAGACATTCAGAACATGTGTACTAGATATTTGAACATTAGGTACACTTTGCAGTAAGGATTCCTGCTCTGACATCATTGCTTTCTTCAGTCCAAGGATGACCTACTGTGAACCTGATAAAGCAAAGTGACATTAATAACACTGTTCTGATTAATTATTTGAAAGTGTATACTTCCCTTTAAACAACACTATGTGTATATATATATATATATATATACACATATATATATATATATACATATATACATACATATACACACACGTATATATATATATATATATATATATATATATATATATACATACATATATAGTGCCATATATACATATCACCTTGCAGGTTCCTTATGTTACATTATTACATATGAAAATGTTTCCCCTGGCTTCTACTTTTCTACATTAAATTACTTGCTGCAGCGTTGTACACTTTGAATGAGTTATGTTTTCAGCTAAAACATGCACTTTAGATTGTACTTTTTGGTTTATAGCCCACTATTATTGTCCAGTTACTGTTAACCATTATCAAAAACCATCTGTCTACATTCTCAGTCATCCAGGTCAAAGTAATCATAAGACATTTAGAAGAAAGAAAAAAAAACATCTTACAAGTGAAATATTTTCAAGAATCAAAGGGACAAGAGGTCTGGTTGCTTGTTGCTAAAGCTCTTAGGGTTATAAAAATCCATGCTATGTAATAAAGTATATGGCATTACATAAGATGACACCGTGGTCTAGAATTTTGCAATAGAAATTATTGAAATATAACATTGCTATTACTGTTTATTGGTATAATTGGAAATGTTAGTTATTGTTATCATGGAGGTTGACAGCAGCAATATAACTAGAAAAGACTTGGTCCTTTAGCTTTCTTACCATTAGTCTGGTACAGCATTTGTTTTCCTCCCATTTCAATAATATTTCAAAGAGCTTTGGCCAAGATTTATGGTGTTACACCCTAAATTCACTGCTTAAATGGAAACTGTGAATCAGCCGATGACATATGGAAAACCACTACAAACTATGCTTGAAGATTCCCAGCTAACCCCTAATATAAATTTGCTCTTTCACAAACAGCCATCCACAGACCATCCACTTCATCTGTGAAATGACCAAGAAAGGTCTGTTTTCTTGATACTGAGCATCATGTGTCCTCCTTTCCTTGGGGCAAAGTTGGCAAAGGCCTGTGTGACTCATTAATCTGTTAGATTGGAACAGTCAGAACATTTGAAAGCCATGTCCCCATCTCACACAGTGAGATCCCTTCCATGAAATGGCTTCTTGGGACCCAGAGAGGGCAAGTAGGGCTATAACTTATGTTTTCAATTACAAGGATATTCCATTTCACAAGTTGCACATTGCAAGCTGCGTCTATCTGCACAATTTGCTTGATTGTCCTCTAGTTTCATTTGTCACAATCAGGAACAGATCTACAGGGAAACTTGGGCTCGCTATGGCCCCAGTCCAGATTTGGATTTTAGTCATTCTGCTGCCTCTGACTAAAAATACAAAGTAGCAGATTTGTGGGGTTTTTTTTTTAGGGCTGCTGCTATAGATCGTTCCACGTCCCCCAAATCTATAATGCTTTCAATTCCACCACCTGCCATGTGCACATCCCAAATGAATAACAGAAGCTGTAGACCTTGTCATTCACAAGTGCAACAGTGAATGTTTTTGCCTTTGGGAGGGCTAGGATCTTGCTCCTATTGTAGTTGCAGTATAAACCGTTAATTTACTTGGATATGTAACACCAGAAGAATTTTGTCAGAATTAGTTTCTTGCAAAGGAAACCAAAAAACTCCAAATGCTGCACAGAGTACAGTGTCCAGTGCCATGTGGCATGCCCTCATCCTTTATGAGAACCCTTCTACCATAGAAGTGCTGAAAGTATTCTACAGTAAAAGCCCACTATATAGAATCACAGACACATTGGGCCTTTTAATAAAACATATCGTCCTCTCATCCAGCAGAAATGGACCAGGGTCACTGAGAGCCCAAACATCCTGCCTGATGAGTCCAACAGGGTCAAAAGAGAAGGCATGATATCAGCATCCAGCCTCCACTCATCTGCTTGTCTGGTCAAAGCATCGTTCTGCCAGCTTTAGACGGCACCCTGTGCTGTTCAAATTAAAAACAGTGTCAAGCAACACAATCATCACCTAGATGTTGTGTCATCGGGCACTTAAAGACTGGATGCTGAGAGTCATTGTGATGGCAACAGTAATCATAATTCATGGTAGCTTGTACTGGCACACATAGACTCTATGTAAATGTCTGCGATACTCTGCAAAGGAGAAAAGCCTGTATAGTTTATCACAAGGCATACAGTAGGTTATCTGAAAAAGAACTTATTGATTGGTCTTGGCTTTTGGCCATTTGGGCCAGTCAGCTAAAAATGTACCTACAGCACAAACAGACAATCTCATATTTCTTCCAAGTGCCCTTATATGCTCAGATGCATAACCCCAATTTGCATTTTTATTTTTCCGCTGTCCAAGGTGGAGATGCTGACCCAAGAAGCATACACAAAGAAGCTGGAAAATAACAAATGATGAATGATATGTGGTAGAAGACTCCTTGTATAGCATCTGTGAGCCAGTCTTGGAGCTGGTTCTAACCCTGAATAGTGAGTTTTGTGACCCCTTGCAAGCATTCTTTTTGAATTCCCCCAAACCAGGGTTCCTTTTCTGTTCTGTACTCATATTTTTCAAGTCTCAAATTTCCGGTTTTTGGAGCCCTCAACAGATTTTTCAGATCATAATTGTCATTTGAGTACAAATAGCTGCTGATTATTATGATGTTCTGTAAATGTTTTTTATGTAAATAATTTATTTTAAAATACAATTCTTTACTTGAAGTTACACTCTATGTGTACTGTTATCTTCTTTGAAAAACAAATTCCATCTGCCAGAAGTTTGGAGTCATAGGGTCCGTGCCTCATTCAAATCAATCAACACCAAACTCACACAATTTAAATACAAGGCGTTTAATTCAAGCTGCAACAATGAGAACATCAGCATCTTTGTCCAAAGAGCACCAGTGCTACCTGTATTCAGATTATTTTCTCTGAGCACAATGAATAAATAATATTATTGTTCTGAGTCTCTTTGATGCATAAGAATAGAAAATGAGTTGTAAAAAAAGTTTTAAAATGTCCTTTCCATGGTGTTTGTGCAGCCTTCTTTATTCACCATATTCATGGTGAAACTACAATGAACGCAATCATGAATATTTTCCGTACAACAAATGTAGTCCATTTACTTTTCTGATAATTAGATCATTGTATAAGTCATTCACATCCAGACAACCGTCACTGTATTTTCTTACCAATCAATTTGGTAGTGGATGTCCTGGTCTGGTGCAGTTCCCCAGCTATGTCATAGAGTGTTAGGTTACCTGTCAATCTTCTCAAACTGTCAAAAACATTCAAAGCTCCGTTGCAATGTCAGACAAAGTGGGCCTTGACATCCCTGTATGGCTGTGGCTCATGTCAAGGTTCCAACAGACAGAAAGAAGATGGCAAAGATTAACTCTTTAGAGGAACCTTGACTAGTCTAAGAAAACGAGTTTGAAAACTCCAAATTGGGAGACTGGCAGAAAGGTACAGACACTGTACTGTAAGACTTTAAAATGTGACTGGAATAGTAAAAGCTGTAGCTGTAGGTGATGGAGGTGTGAATGCAGGCCTTTGACCCCTGACATTAAACTGCCATATAAAGGTAGAAAGAGCAACAATCTGTTATTCTACCTATCAGACGGGTGGCAAGGAGCTGCTGAACCATGCTGCTAAGTTCAGCCATTCTCTTCTTGGTTTGTTGAAATCCATGTGAACAGTGTTACTGAGCTCTTTTGTCTTTCTGATGGGTGCATTTACACCTGGTTGTATATTTAAGTGTGTGACAGGTTCAAGTACAGAAACAAAGCTGCTAACTAACAACACTGAAAAAAGAAGAAAGAGAAAAGAGAATACCAAACTATGATTAATTTACTATCTTGAAACTGGCAAGCACCCAATTTGTGCTGCCACTATAATAGGAGATTAAACTACACTTACTCTAAGGCTTACCTTTAATATACAACGCAACAAGACAGGTTAGTTATATGATACTACAAAGTTGCTAGCACGATGGAACAACAGAGGTTTACTTTAGAGAAATGTGTCAAACTAGGTAAGTACATACTTTGTAACTTTGCCAAATGATTTAACACAGTGTGCTGTTTTGCGGCGTCCAATGCGGTTAATTAACACGTTTGATATTTGTTGTGTTGTGTGGCGGCACAGCAGCTTTGACATCATCCTTTTGGACAGTAGTTTGTTGTCAGCTGACGGCATGTGCTTGTATCTTTTACTCTTGTAACAGACACATTTGATTTATTTCAAAAGGGTGTAATGAATTTCTAGCTGATCAAATATGAATACAGAGTGGCCATGTCTCAATAGAGATGAGATAGAGATGAATAGAGATGAGAGTGAAAAGCCTGTTGAAATGCATCGTAGTGTGCTGCGTGCAGACAGCCCAGACTAGAGTCGTGCAGTTATGTATACTAATGCAACTGATTTCCCCAAGTAAGAGCAGTGGGGAAAGACGAAGACCTTACTGCAACAATAATGCCATTTCCTGCATGCTATATCGATTTCTGTGCTTGGAATTTCTACATGGATGACATAGGTGTCTTGAGAACAGCCGCCTTCTCTCAACACCTCACATATATCCTTGTAGTTGTTTTTCTGTGTTCCCATAAATAAAGAATAAGAGTGCGTTTAGGATTTTTCACGGCACCGCAGGGTAGACGGCAAATAAATCATTAACTCATCTCACATAGAGCAAAAACAGATTCCCGTATTTGCAGAGAAGTGGTTTATCTATTTTAATGTAATAGAGAACATAAACAGCCCATGCAGAGCAACTAGCATCACTGCTTTCTCATTCACTCATAAACCTACTCAAGCATCAATTTAAGGTCCTTGAGTCTCAGCTTTCTACTTTATGTCACTCTGGCATTATATATATTTTAAAATAAGTGGTAACAAGTATGCAGCATATGCCATTCTCATATGCTCTTAGCATTGTTTTGATGGAAGTGATGATGTGGAAGTAATTTGTTGTTGGAGAGGAGATTAGACTCCACTATTTGACAGGTGAATCAATGTGGACTCAGGACAACCCCCTACCCTCCTGCACCATCTTCCCACACCTAACCATCTTCATTTTTAGTATTTACCATTTATCTTCGGTCTGTCTATGGATTCCCGACAAGTCCATTAAGCAAGAGACACCTTAATGGCTCTCCGCTGATGATGGAGAATCCCTTGTCTGATGAGAAAGGTGAAAAAGACTAAAAGTGTAGCATCACTTTGACCTTTTGGTCTATATTCAGTCACAGAGATGACTGAGGCAGGTTGACATCATCACTCTCACCAAATCCCTGAACTGTCAGAGATTAGCTGGCTGAAGTTTGAAAATAAGAGATTTTTATGATTTGCTTTTAAACAGTTCAGTTAATGTCATAGAAGACGACAGAGAACAAAAGTGTGCAGTTTTATGCCCGCAGACATGATCTCTGTGGACTCTTTGGTCAATCTATGTTCCACTTCTCCTCTCATAGCAACAGCCAGCTGGATTGGCTTACTTGAAGATGTTTACTGAGATATAATACTGTAAAAAGACGCTATAGGAGGACAAGATGGTGCAATGAAAAAGCCTGCGTGAAGACCACGACTGTAAACAGGAAACTAAAGATGAGAATGACAAGTAAAGTAAAAGAAAAGCAAAATGGACTAGAAAAGAGAAAACAAAGGAGAAAGCTGCATAAGGAAGCCTATAGTGGCTCAGCAGCCAGGAGCCAAGAGCCATGGCTGAGTACTCTCCACTAAAGATAACAACATCACCCCAGCTAGATTACAGGCCCCAGTGATGGGCTGTAGGCCCAGGCAGAGATTAACACTGGTGTTCAGGTCTTTCTGGGACCTTGTCCCAGCGCTAACACTTACAGAATGAGATCTCTACAGGAGCACGCAGTAGAAGCCAGACCGCCTGTCCAATGAAGACTAAATGATCGGGTAATCTGGTTTACACGGCTGCTAAATGGCAAAGAGCTCCATTGTGGTTGATAGCTGCCAAAGGTTACCCCTGCTGTGTCCTGTTATAATATGGAACTGTGGAGATAAAATGAATCAGTTAAGCTCAAATGCGCAGGGCAGAATAGAAAAGCCCTAGTGTGGGCATGAGATATATACTAACATTTTTACATTGTTTTGGAAAATTCAATGGCAGACTGTATAGATTCACGTCATACAAACACACACTCAGACACTCAGAGGAAGGATTTCCTAATAAGCAGATAAACAAGAAAAAACCCAGCTTTAATTCTTTTAAAGCTACTTTATACTGCTCTGATCTGATGTGTATTTAAAGCAAACATTTAAAAGACTCCTTAAGCTTAGTATTACTAAAAGAGAAGTCAAAAGTCAAGGCTTATGTTAACACACAAGCCCTCAGAATGCTCAGTGCGATGTTGCTGTAAATTATGCTTAATTTATGGAAATAAGCCTTATTTGCAGCAAAGGGTTATGACCCACAGACATTTTAAAATACTACACAAGCTAGCGCAAAAGAAAAAAAAATGTACAGAGGAAAGACATATATTACAATGGGGGGAAAAGGAAAATTTATCAGCGCTGACAGTAAAAGAGCTCACTGAAGTGCAACAAAGAGAAGATGAAACAGAAGAGACAGATGATCTCACATACATTATGTTAAATGTTTTTCCATCTTAAATCTGACCACAAAAACTCAACACATGCTGTATTGTGTGCGTGTTGGATCTGTCTCATGAAAATGATCCATTTCAAATGTCAGGCTATATTTCAACCTCAGGGTGAGTTATCGCTGCAAACTGTACTGGTATCAACTACATTACACTCACCTCTCTGAACTCACTCCATACTGCACTGCAACCCCAGCTGAAGAGCTGACCTGAAACACATTACCTAAGTAATGGCACAGCCGTAACTGATGGCAGTGGTTGTTGGCAGCCATTCCACATTCTGCAAACTCTGCACTCACCGGGAGCCTGCTACCATTAAAGTTAAATATGCACTGTCTCACATGGTTCACGACTCAGATGAGATCCAATTCAAGTGACCGAGTGATCGCGTTTGTGCTTAGAAGGAACGCACACTTCATTCTTGTTTTGGGGGTACATCACATTATGTTACAGTAACCCTGTTGCACACATAATGCATTCACTTTGGCACCTCAGAAGACAGTTGGAAGCAGTCTTGCTGGCAGGGCTGTTAATCACAAAGATTAGCACTGCAATGAAGTACAGTTGTATACAAACAATTTTGTCTGCCAATTATGTTTTAAAGGAAATGTAATTGGTGCTTGGACTACATTCACAGGCAACATTTGCTCAACTGAAACGTACGACCATCATAAAATGTACAGAAGTGACATACAGGATGTTGGGGTGGCTGGTAAGGCATGTAAAACACACCAGAGACTGGAGTTTGAGGCCCACTGCTGTAAGGTTTAGGCTACTAAAACACTTGCTTATGTTAAGGTTTTGGATTAAATAAATACATTACAAACATATCCATAGAACTGTAATTTCTGTTTTCTTTTTTCAGGAATGTGTGGAGAAAATAAATGGCATTGATTAAATGATTTCACCTAAAGAAAGAAACACACATAGTGCAATCAGCTGATGCTTTTACTAGAAAAGGCTCCTTGCAAACCTGTTATGGTAACCGGCATGAACACAATATGACAACATACACACTATCTGCTATATTCCAGATTTTTATTTTTGTTTTTTTTGTCTAAAAGTAAGGAAGTGTCTCAGTATTGACTACTGAGAGTAAACCTAGGCTAGAGTTCAAATGTTTAATATTACTGACACACATTCCCTACTTTAAATATTTAATGTGTTCAAATTGGAGGCATGCATGGAAATGAAATCATGAATACACTTATCCTAAACTCAAATCCGGTTAGCCTTAGATCAACAAGCATGACCCACTGGGAGCAAACAAAGAGGAGGGGTTTGGCTCACACTCATTCGGTTATTGTAAGACGAATTCATTTCTTTTTGTGCAAAGCACACGGTTCTCTATCTTTCATCTATTGCTTGTGATGTCGGCAGTGTCTGTGCTTTCTGTGTGCATCTCGCTGTCTGTCTATTGGCTGTGAGGGGAAAAACTCAGCAGACAGTGACTGAAATGCCTCTCCTCTGAGAATATAGTAGCTAATAGCAGTCCCAGTCCTTGAGTTTTCAGGTTATCCCATTCAATCACTCCTCTCCACTTCAGCAGACACATTACCGGGCTGCAAAAAGGCCCTGGTACTATGGTATGGCAAGCAATAGGATCTGGTAGCGCTGAATGGATCTTTCACTGAGCGATTTGTTCCTCCAGTTTGTGTTAAGTTAAAACCCGAAGACATAACCCAGCTGAATAGGATTGTTAATTTGATTTTATGTGCTTTTTAAAGGCCTCAAACACTCACATCAGTCATTCTAAAAAAAGCAGAATGAGAAGGGTACGAGAAAAGCAGGCACTAATGTTGTGCCATCTGTGCTCTGTGCCAAAGGGAGACTCCTCCTATTCACACTTCTGTGATTTCCAATGCATCCCAGCCCAAGGTGACTGACACTTACACAGTGGCAGTGCAGCATGTTCAGAGAGCCATGGCTTGGTTTCTGACAGTAGGCACAGAGGTTTTGACAGGACATGACCCCACTGAGAATAGAGCTCCAGGTTTAGACCAGGGAAGTTTTATTTTATTTTTTTTTTATGTTAGAATTCTGCCGTCAAAGATACAAAAAATTAAATAATTGAAAATGAGCTTTTGGTAAACAATATCATACTGAGGTAATTTAATAAGCCAAAGTGGGATTTTTATTCATCTTAAATTTTATGTTAAACTACAATGTGTGTGTGTACCTGCACAACGGTATACCAGTAATAAGGCTTTTATTATATATGGCATTTACGTTTAACATGGGAAAAAACTGCTGCTCCGTAGCTGCCTACACATGATAAATACTAGTACCCTAATAGTATAGTTCTTATTACTGTTAGCCTAACTTTAAATTCATTTGACTGCGGTTATTCAAAATGAGGCTACTCTGGCTTATAGCAGGCTTAACACTATTAAATTCCAACATAGCATTGCGGATTTGGCTTATCCACCTATTTCCCAGCAATAGGAGACGACAGCAGTAGGAAATATTAAACACGCCCTCCACTTTGACCGGTGTCAGGTTGTCACCGTAACTGTCACTGTGTAGGACAAGGAAGCAGTGGATGAAGATGTCTGCTATGAAGTAGTGGGAAAAGAAACCTTTGAACAGAGAGAAAAATTCGGTGAGCATGCGTGCATCCTGGTAGTGTGACGCAGGTGATCTGTTAATGAGACCAGAACAAACAGCAGCTCGAGCACCAGTTGAGAACGGCCAAAGTGTTGCACAACTGGGAAGTTGTGGGGAAAATCGCTGTTTCTGTTCATCATTTGACTGCATGGGAAGTCGGCGGAGGTCAGAAACTGGGAAATATGCAAATATGAAACAGTATTCCCATTTCATTCGGAGTACAAACATAATAGGGTTTTCTAAAAAAACGGAATAAAGTTGTGCAGGTTTCTGAAACTGGAGAACATGCAAACACAAACATGCAAACACAAAAACTCCAAACACTCCAGAAACCCCATCATAACTGCAATACTCAAGACAGACTGATACTGCGTGCATATGCATTATTTTTCAAGAAAGGACACAATCTGGCACCTTCTTTATATGCACCTTTAAGATTTTAATCACATTGCAGAGTAATGATAATTCATATAAAAGCAATCCTGGAGAAAATGTCTTTACCGCAAAAACATTAAAAAATGCAGCTAAAATTGAATTAATTTTGTTCTTTGTTCTCTGCTAAAGCAAACAGCTATTCTGTAAGTCTGTCTTGACCAATGTTCGCCTTTCATTTAATGACAGTAAAGACACATTCTGCCTAAACATACAGATATGAACATGTCTTGATGTGCACATTGGCTTGGTGAAGGAGCGGCCAAACAGTCACTAGGGGGAAAAATCTGCACTGCTAATATCAGCTTGTGGGCTCTATAGGTAATTAACTACAGCACATGCAAATGTCACTTTGATCAGTTGCGATGCTGCTGCGGTCTTTACTCTACAAAACCACTAACAACACGCTGTCAGCCCACGACATGTAGCCTACAGCACAAGTTAGTTTACTTTGCGTCTCATTCCTTATGGTGGTACATTCTGGCAGTCTGCCAACTGGTATAAATCGAAGACGACATTGATACACCCTTCCAGTCGGCTGACACATTCCAGATATTTTCCCCAAAGACCTCTCTTCCTTCTTTTACAAATAAAAAACAATAGTGCATTTAAATCATGATGCCATATACAGAGATGGACTACTGAGTGCGGTTTCAGTTGAACTATTTTTAAAAATAACTTCAGAAGTCTAAATTATTTGTTGGAAGGAATGATTTTTATTTTCATGCTAACTTTAATGATATTTCTGAAAAAAAGACCCAGGCTGGATTAAAATATATATTTCACTAAATCTTCTTATGGGTTCTGCTGGGTATAAATTGCAACACATTTAGTCTTTCCTCTCATGTAGGTTGCATCATAAAAAAAATACCTATTTATTGCTCCGTTGCTCTACTGATGATCTTATTCCAGGCCTTCCAATATGGCAGGATTGGCTGCTCGTATGCAAGGTTTTACGAGCTTTGTGTGACAGCTCTCCTCTATGCACTCTCTCTCTCTTTCTCTCTCTCTGTACCTGCCTGATTCTAACACTGCTTGACACTTCTGCTGATGCATAATTCAGTGAGGAACTAATTACCCTGGCAGCTGGCACAAAGAAATTTCCTCCCTGCCCTACTGTTGCAGCAGCTCCTCACACTTTGTCAACACAGAATTTCCTGCTGCCGGGCACAGTACCACACACGGCAAAGTAAACTACATCCCTGTTAACTATCCGCTATTTGAATTAAATCGAAATGGAGTCGCTTTCAGTATTATTTGGATGAACACTGTGACAAGCTAGACATCTACTGTATGTGAGACACAGATGAATAAAATATTCATGGCTGTCTCCACCTACAAAGTGTGATCAAAATAAATGATACAGTGTTGTAGTTGCTCAGTATCTTCCCTGATTGCTGCTTGCTTATAGACGATGAAGTGAATTGTAAATCGCACCAAACAGAGAGAATTTCTGCATTTACCTGTTGAAGATGAGACATTAAGATGTTTTTGAGTGCCGTTTCAGAATATCCACAAAAACCTAATTGGGATGGCATCTGTTTTATCTTGCTTTGTAGATCAAACAGATGCAGTGCCACTTGAAGAACACACCACAGCTCACATCAATGAAGAAGCTCACCGCGATGGTGATCACTCAGAAACAATAATGTATATTGGGAGTCATTACACCTATTCTCCCTTGAGTGATACCAAAATTATTCAACCAGAGAGGAAGAAGAAGAAGCGTACAGCTGGTGTTTTTCTTTCAGAAGCGCTGCCGTTAATGAAAACTGGTCACGGTTTATATTAATATGTATATTAATAATTCTTTGCCATCTTAGAGGACAGAATGTGGGCCAAGGATTTTAAAGTTCCGTGTGTCTCCTCCAAACTGCAGCGCATCCTCTTGTCAGAAGACCCCTGGAGCTAATGCCACTGCAGTTATA
The DNA here is from genome assembly GCF_022539595.1 of Amphiprion ocellaris. Classification (NCBI taxonomy): domain Eukaryota; kingdom Metazoa; phylum Chordata; class Actinopteri; family Pomacentridae; genus Amphiprion; species Amphiprion ocellaris. The sequence goes on along the minus strand of NC_072781.1, from coordinate 14,199,609 downwards.
ACTGCAAGGTTCACGGTCTTTATAATCAGCCAGCTCATTTGGATATGCATCAGTCATGCTTCAGGCAACTGTTTAGAAACACTTCTCTTCCTCTGTGAAAATGCATCATTTTCGTTTAACATTCAAATTAGGTAGCTTATTCAAGACACAAACAAAACCATCAAAACATTCTGAAAAACATTCCTGATGTAATAAATGTAATATGAATTGTATTTTTTACCACATAATTGCTATAGCAATTGTTAAATCATGACTTGTACATAATGAAGTCAGACTATCTCACTCTCAGTGATTAAGTAAATACTGTATATATATATGGATTACCCATGTGTCTCCAAAGAGAAAATGCGACATTTATTGATTCCTCATGCGCCATTAAGTTAATGTATAATGCTGCAAAGACCATTCGGGATATGCTGTGGGGGTGAATGCATTGCACTCATTTGAGCTTGATAGATAACTTATTCAAATGTTGGTATAATTAGAGTTCATATATTTCAAAACAATATTGCCTTGAGATTCCTCATCAGTCCTGCTAAAGAGATTGCGCCGCAGCACTGCCCTCTGTGAATTTCAACATTAGTAACTGTCAGTGAGTAAGCCAAAATCAAATTGAGAGCATATGAGTCATTAGAACTGGTAGAAGTTATTTCCTATCTGGAAATATTATCATTTGTTATGTGAAGATGAAATTGGTGAAAAGTGAATCTGAGGTTTGAGTTTGGCTGTACTCTGGTTGCCTAGTTTTACCCAACCAAGTATTTTATTTTTATCATTTATTTGCACTTATTCTCTGGGTTTTGCAACATCGAAACACAAGAAAAAAATATTCACTACTCTTTACTCAGAAGTGACTCTAAATACAATATAAAAGCTGGATTTACTGAGACAGAAATCTGACTGAGTTAAATGTGACTTCATCAAGTCTTTAAGAGCCTACAGCCACTTTAGTCACTCTGTGAAGTTGTACTACTGCTTTGAGCGAAATGCTAATGCCAGTATGTTAACATGATCACAATGAAGATGCAAATATTTTTAGCAGCTTTAGCATTCATCATTTTCATTTACGTATTTTGTAGCAACTAATTCTCTTTTCCTTGTGCAATAGCCGATGGTGGTTCCTCAGTCACTGAGGAGATCAGCAGTAGTGACTCTACAACGAGGGCCAAAGAAACCTCCAGCTCACGAGAATCACATTCACCCAGTTTCATAATGAGGAATAAATAAAAAACGTATTCATGAGGTGCTTTTTCTCTTTTATTAAGTCAGATTTAAAAAAAGAAAAACATGTAAATGGAAAATCGCCAGTGAAACTAACTATCTTCTAAAACCAAATAAACTGACTAGAAATCAAAATTATTGTCAATTATCAGTTGTCACTGTCTTCTTAAAGCTCTGTTTTTTTCACTTAATGTCCCTTGGAACATCCCTTTGGGGTTTTTTTGTCCTCACTTTATCTCCTTAAACTGTTCCTTTAAATGTCTTAAGCTCAACTCAGCAGTGTCTCTATTTTTAACAGCCTCGTCCAGAAAGAAAAATTTTAGCTGCCCCCAGAAAGTCGACGTTTTGAAGCATCAGTCAAAGACCCCTGATTTGATTAATATTCTTTTAGTCAAACATTTTTTTATCTGCACTTTATGGTTAATAGTTCACTGATGATATTACAGTCCAATACCTGCCCATTAAAGAGTATAGCTTGTGGATAACCTGTGGTTGACGTAGGTTCAATGTTGTGAGAAGTTGTAAAAGCCAACTTGACTGGGAAAGAAGTATGAAGTAAGCAACTGTGAAGCGCATGACGAATGGGGTAATTAAGTTACTGTAAGTTACTGTAATCAGTCATAAAATGTCACAAAATGTGCAGACGGGTTAAGCTTCCAGTAACTGCTATCTAAATGTTGTGTTCCATGTCTCTCTTTACCTTACTTCATCACTGCAAAGTTTGTTCAAACAATGGCAACGGTGTCCATTTAATAGAAACTGTTTCATTTACACATAGCTTGAAGTAAGATAAAAGAAAAATAGACAGAAAGATCTTGATGAAACAGAAATACAAGTGTTGCCTGGGTCACTATTTTTTAAAAAAATCCATATGGTAGACCAACACTGCGTGTCACCAAAAAAAGAACAAATATTCAAACGGCAGAAACAAGATTCAACTGACAAAATTCTTGTTTTGGTACCACATGACGAAAAAATACCTGAGATCGCTGAAAAAATGAATAAGCAAACAAAACAGCTACGGATCCTCTTTAGTAAGGATTCCTTCAATTACTTCTTACTGCCCCCACAGAACTGTGCAACATTCAGAAGCCAATATCCAGACATGAACAAAGAATCCAGGAGCCGTGTTGGCAATCCAACTTGATAAAGTGAATCTGTGTTGTCCACTGAAGAGAGTTCTCTCAACAAATTGTAAAAAAATAATAATAAGAAATAAAAAAATGCCTGTTCACAAGAGTGCAGGAGAGTTATAACCTGTCCAAAACAGTTGATTCTCTTGGCAATTACTGCTCAGCACATTAAGAATAAATGGTCTCTTTTACCACGTTTCTCTATGTAAATAACCACAATAAACAGATGCTCTTTAACAAGTTTCTCAAGTATGTACACATTAGTTTAATTCTATAGGTCATACAAATCAGTTTTTACCATTGTCTACAGCAACAGCTACATGTGCTGCACTAGCTGAGCTGCAAGGCCGCAACTAGATGGCTGAACTGGTTGGCTAATTTGATCGATTTCACAGAACACAAAACACTATATACTGAAAGGGTTTAGCGTATTTCTGAGGTGAACTAACACAGTTAACCTTGGGGTGACTCTTCAGTGCTAACAGCTAATTCACCAGACAGGTCAACATCCGTCGGGTTCCACTCAATGGATAACTTTTCTTCAAACGGCAACTCTGCACAATTGAATCCTACTCAGTTCCGCTGCTAGTGTCTCGCTGAAGTTTTCTTACTCGCTAAGAGTTTTCACTGTCGTGTACATCTGTCAGAGCTGTGTGTTCATCACCAACAACGGAAGGAAGAAGGGGAATGGGATCAACACCTCCTATTGTATCTCCCAGCAATGTATTCTGTGGTGTTCAGGAAATTCTCTGTAAGTTAAGACACTGGAAAATAACCTAAGCTGTGTTGATCTAGCATCTTGACACTTGATATTTGCAAATTAGAATTAAAGTAGCTGAGGCTGATGGGAATTTAATTAATTTAGCAGATCAGGTTTTGACCTATTTGAAAAGTTAAGTGATCAGGTTAAGTGATTAAATAGTCAAGATTCGCCTCCGGGTATTATTTTTATCTGTACCAAATTTCATGGCATCCATCCAATATCTGTCAATAAATTTCACGAAAAATTACAAACATCAGTCTCATGGAAGACGTCCAAAAATGATTGTGCAAATCACCTTGCAGATGCTGAATATTTCATTTTCAGATATGAGAATCTTGCCCTGCAAAACGCCCTAGGATCATACATATCTGTAGCTCACAAATTCATAATCTCCGCATAATTTTAGTTTGGACTAATGCCAGCAGACAGAAAAAAATTTCTCATCACAGAGGCAGAGCAGTAACGTGGCTATAAACATTTTAACACATTTAGATAAATCAGTGGGACACAGTGCACAGCACATCATGTAGACCCGGTTCTAGTGGAGTGCTTTGTATCACAGACAACAACTGGCATCACACAACAGGCAATGTTAATATCAAATGATAATGAATGCAAGGGGTCCCTGGGAAATATAATAAAGTCATGCAATTTAAAAAAATGTACTAATGACATGGATGATGGAGAGGACCTTCTCTAAAACTGGAACATCTAGTATTAACAGCACCGGTGTCAAAGGCTGTGTGGAAATACGAACATTTTGTTTAATAGTGCAGTCAATGAGGTGAGGAAATCATATTTATTCACTTTATTCACAGAAAATTAATCTCAGAAGCTGAAACATGCTCATTTTGCTGGACAGGGTGACAAAAAAAAAGGTCAAGAAGTGAGAGAGGATGATGAGTGTATGATAACAATCTGAGAACAGATGGGAGAGCACGGGGCTTGTGGTTGACTGTGGAGGTTAATTGTTTATTTGCTTCAGTGGACGTAGTTGGTTAAGAATATTTTTATCGGGAGGGACTGGAAATTTGGCAGCCAAGGCCTTTCAGATCCCTGCTATGTGCAGGCAGAGCATATTGCAATAGCTTCAATATAAAGGGATGGATGCTATTAGATGCGCTATTACTTTGAGACACCAGAGGCACTGGCAAATGTGACATGGAAAGAGTGTGATGCTTTCACTCTTTGCAAAGAGATTTTGACTGGGTTTGGTGCTGCGGGCTCAGTGCCATGATGTGACAAGAGTGACAGCTGACAGTTTGTTGAGCATGTAGGTTTTGTTTGCCTTAAATGCAACAGTGCCCAATAAAGTTTACATGGTGGAAGATGATCTACAACCCAATGGAAAAAAATTTAGTCATTCAAACCCCACATACTGATCAAGGCCTGTGGCATCTTGTGTTAGTTCTAAACATTTGTTTCTAATGTAAATCTGTAATCTGTTGTCAAAAAAAATGCCTCAATGCTTTGTTGAGGTTATGTCTAAATAAATAAGTTGCTATAAGGTGTCCAGGTAAATATATGAAAACTGTAAAATTCTGATGAAAGACGATCGCATCCAGCTGACTGTGGTTGAAATTGTGCGGCTATTTCAACACATATCTGTGAGTTGCATAAGACTGTCCAACAGTAGCATGTTTGCATTAAAACAGAGTCATAATCGTTGTGGCAGCTGGCGCCAGGCTCATAACTCCAAATGACAGTGTCACATTTTGAGCAGATCACTAGAATCCAATTAATCTTGGTTATATCCACATAAAACCCTCCTGCTATTTCATCTAATGAAGCCAGGCAGCTTCCTCATTTCCTCCCCGCCCTTCACTGTGTTCTCATGACAACAGGCTCCCTGTCCAATACCGCCAACTGCTTTGTTGGCGTTAGCTGCGGTGCATTTCAGGCTCTCATGGTTTCCTCAAAGCGCTCAATCGCAGGCAAGACATCAAAACAATCCACAGTTATACTACTTCTGTAGTTGCCGCTTTACTGTGATGGATGCTTGCAGTGAACTGACATGAATCTTGATTTTGTTGGAATGAACAAGAGCCTGGCGAAGCTTCCTAACTATGAGCTTTTATTGCAGATGATTGGGGTTATCCTCAATACCAAAAGTATTCTTAACTGCTGAAACGTCTTGCTGAAGATGAAAGGGTTTAAAGCTACTTCATATACTCACTTTCCTCTAGATGGTAGATGAGCTTAGTAAACAAAAGGACATTAAGCCCGTCTTGTATGCTCCATGTGTCTGTTGGACCAGATTAGTCGGTCCCTGCCTCGCTGCAGATGATCGGCCCAGATGCAGAGCTTCTTGTTCTCATAGAGTGAGCTAAGAGGCAACACATCATTTGACAAGGACAAAAAGCATTAAAGAGAACAAGGTCATTCCCAATCAAAGTGAAACACAGTGTCGCTGTAGAAACACACAAAGTGGAAACTACCCAGGCAGACCTTTAAAATGAAGTCCTCCAACAGCTTCATTGATATTTCAGCAAAAGAGGACAATCCTGCCCTCACAGCTGTATTGACACACAGAGTATCTTCGAGGACTCGCTGTAAGCTAATATATCTGTAGGATTTGTGAGGCTTCCTATAAAAAGTTTGCCTCGAAAGTGAAAGTGAGCATTTTTCCTCAGCACCACTAACAGAACACTAACAGTGCTGCATGAGCTGTTTATGAAGCCCACTCTGCCTCTGTGGAGTGAAAGCTTTTACAGGGACATATCCACTCCATTAAGGCATGACCATGACATCCCTGAAGGACGCCCAAGGACAGTCAAGTTGCTGCAACTCCTCTTGCCTCTACTCTCTTGCCTTTCACTACATTCACATACGTCTGCATTGTTAGTTGCACTGACAACCCTGACATGAAAAAGTAAACATCTTCATTATTTAGCTTTTATGAAGCTGAAACAATTAAAAAACATGTATGCACCCTGTGTCTATGTCACTTTGCATCGGTATCAGTGCAGGGGAGCTGCAAGCACTTATGATGCACGCAGGCATCTTACATACATAATTCAAGATCACATCCACTATCCATCTGAACGTCCCACAGTTGAACTATCCATTGCGCTAATCCACCCTCATTCAGACCTCATCTTCTCCCATGGCCTTTTCCCTGTAGCCACACACAAGCCTAAGCTTTGCACTGTCAGTTTAAAGTAGGATCACACAAGACTGTCATTGTGAAGATGTGATCAAAGCAGCTTGCACCAGGCCCAGATGCACCACGCCAAAAGCATACCTTCAGTGTGACTTTACAGTGAAGGACCTCGGAACAGCAGGGGAATGCCAAATCCTAGTCATTCATAATACAGTAGAGGGCCTCTCAAGAATTACCAGCAGGCTGCTGATCTTCTAGAACAGGAAGCTTCAGTGTAGTAAGTATGATCAGTTACAGCAGCAAAAAAAAGTCAGCAAAAGTCACCCCAAGTATTGTTTTGTTCTAGACCATATTCAATCATATAACGTTCAAATGTTCACAGTGTGGGATGGGAAAAGTATATAAACCTCTAGGCTAGTTAGCAAACCTGAAGTCCAATCGATTAAACAAGATTTGAGATGTGGGTTAAAGCTGCTTTGACTTGCAAAAAACATTCAATCATTTTGAGTTTGCCAGTCACAAGACGCATTTGCTGACATGAAGCATCCCTCAAAAAAAAGATATCTCAGTAGGTTTACCATCAGTAAGTGGTGATTTGCATAAAGCTGGAAAGGGTTACACAGTATACTCAAAGAGATTGCTTATTGATCAGTCCACAGTTAGAAAAACTGTCTATAAATGGAGATGATTTAGCACTGGGGCTGCTCTCCGTAGAAGCAAGCACCTAGCAAAGATGATATGAAAAGCACAAAGCAGAATGCTTACTGGGGTTAGAAAAAAATTGAGAGTAACAGCAAAAGAAAGCAGCATGCCATCACTGAGGGTAAAATGATTTCCCAACTTTATCAAGATATCTTTCTGGATAATGTCAGTGTGGCCTTCAGCCAACTGAAGCATAGATGGTGTTGATGCTGCAGGAATATGATGCTTAATCGAGGAAACAGAATGTACAGAATAGCTTGAAACAAAGAGAATCAGTCTCTCCAAGAAGCCCAGTTCGAGGCCAGAGCTTAGCCCAACAGAGAAACCATGGGATGGCATCTGGAGAATTCGTTTAGTCTGATCTGTAGCTACTGGAAACACTTTTTTGAGTTTATTCCTGCCAAAGTTTTTCCTGCATCAGTTATTGAATTCAAGTGTTTACTTGCTTCTTTCACCAACTCTGTGAATGTTCAATAAAAACATGCTAATTATTGGAGTGTTATCGGCTTATGCACATTGTGTTTGTCTATACTCGTGGCATATATGCAGATCAAGTGACATTTTATTTAATTAAACCAGGAAATCCCAAATGGCTTTAAATACTTTCTCTTGCCTCAGTTTAATGTGTTGAAATGTGAACTGTGTAGTTTTCAAAAGAACTCCTAATGTGCAGGTATCCAATAGACATCAGCTCTGCCTTACTGCACGACTGCTAATTTGAGCAGGACAACCTGAGTGCTGGCCCATAGCAAACATATGGAGAGCAGGAAATTATTTGTGCAAATCACAGCCTATAAAAAGAAAAACTAATAAAGGGGGCTTAGTGAAGCAAGCTCCATTTTACAGTACATTACACCTTGAGACAGTGACAGAGAGAGCAGGGGAGATAGGGTAGAGTTAGGCAATTGTGTTGTCGATGAATGTACCCAACTTCCTCACTTCATCATTTATCTTGTTCCAAATGGTGTACACAGACTCTTCGCCTGCAGTCTGCAACAGCAACTGACGATGCATCCACATGCAGTATATTTCTTCTCTTTGTGATAAGAGTTAATGGTGACGAATAAAGTAGCTTTCACAATTATGTCTGTATTTGTACCATTGTTATTCTGAGCAGACGTACTTTCGGTCTACATGCTCTTCCAGAATTAATGTCAAGCATATAGAGGAGTGTTATAATAAAAGGTCCTTGTTGGTTGTTATGCATTTTAACACCAGATTTTCTATTTGAGAATCACCAGACACCACATTCAGACCATGAAATCATAGCAAAGCTCAAATGTATGTGCATATATTTAAATGCAAAAACCAAACCTTGACTTGCCCATTCACTTGGAGCTTTGCCTCGGTAACTAACACTGGTTGATTAATGGAGCTACCCAGTCTTGCCCGAGGAGGAGATAAGCAGCCTATCACTGCTCTAAAGCCTTTCTACACGACCTTGAGAGAGCACTGTACATGGAAACAGACGAAGAGCTGCTATTAGCTCGGCTCTTTTTCATTTGGCCCAGCTCCAGTGTTGAAACTACTCTCTGGTCCTATTTGTTTCCTCAACTACTGGTTCTTGAGGCTGTGAAAGGGAATATGACCAGACAGTAGTTTCAAAAAAGTTAATTAAGCTACACATGTCGATTATCTTTATAGGGTCAGTTTATACTGCATGATATCTTTGTCTAGGAGGTTTTACACTCCGTAACATCAGTTTCAAGAAATCATGTCACGGCTACTGACAACAATCACCTGGCCCTGCTTTCAATGGTTTCTTTTTCTTTTTTCTTTCTAACCAAGGTACACACAAATACTTCACAAAATATGTCTTCTCTGTTACCAAGCAACCACTAGAAACTTTAGGAAATAGGTGTTAAAAACTAAAAAAAAAAAAAAAAAAAAAAAAAAAAACCCATCTGGTACATAATCCTCTGTAAAACGGCAAAATGTTACATTTAACATTTTGAATTTTGTGTGAATTATTGAAATGAGATATAACATGTTAATTAGTCAGCTTTAGAGTTGCAAGTGGGCAGATTTGCTTTCACATGGAACCAGGCTCACGGTTTTCTCTTGTTTCCAGTTTCTGTAAGCTAATCTGCTGACTAGCTGATGGCTGTGACCATATTATGGGCCAGATATGAGAGTGGTAATGATCTTTTCAACTAACTCTCCAGAACACATGCTTTTTTTTGCAAAATGTCAGACTATTTCCATAATTTTTTTCCACTTGCTCATTTCTGCAAAAGTTCAAGTGGACTGCACACATGCAGCATAAAACTTAGATAAGACCTGAATGTAGCCACAGATCATCCAAACAAGCTGGAGCATATCTTTGTACTATAGTGTTCAGGTGTATTTTGGAGAACATCTGGCCCCTAAGCCTTCAGACAGGGCAGTATATGTCAAATACACATTCCACCAATTCATAAAAATAATTCCACCCTTTTATTCCACACATGTATTTTGCAATGCATCTTATTGCAGTTGTACCTGAATAGAATAAATTGGCTCCAGCAGTTTATTCTAGTTTGTTGTTAAATGTTCACATTGTTCCATGAAACATTGCTGAGAAGTAACATTATGTGTTTTGATGTATTGTGTGGAGCTGCCTACGCAGGAGGGGCAACACTATTTCTCAGCATTATCAGTCCACTTTGAAGATCCAAATGAACTCCTTTTCTATTACATATTTAACATATTCAGAGCTTAAGCCTTATTTTATTCAGGGAGCTGTGCGTACTGGAATAAAACTGTCAGGAAAGGTTGTTATCTTTACATGACTTGGATTTGATTTTAATGGTAGAAAAACCTTCATTCTGTGTAATTCTGATTATAGGGAGTGAGCAGAATACTACTATTGCATTGTTATTCAGCTGTCTCCTCCACAAAAGGTTTTCCATGCACCCTGGCAGAGCACTGTTGGCTCCCAACAGCAGAGTGACTGAAAGGTCAGCCTGTCTGTTCATCTCACAGCATGAAGGAACAGCAGCAAGGTAATACCACGTGAACAAGCTGTGCTTCACACATTACACAATAGACCCACAGAATAGAAAGTGTGAGGCCTTATCATTAATCACCAAATGAATAGATAAGACTAAAGTGTCCTAAATGTTAGTATACACTATCTAAACAGCCCCACTAGTATAATGCCATGCACGTACAAAAGGATAAAACCAGAGAGTATTCCTCCTGCTGCTGTGACATGTAGTGAAGCAAAGACGATTGATTTTTTTATTTGATAAGCAGTGTGTGATATCTTTATTCTCCTTGACAGCTGAAAGTGGTACGGTATTAAGAAATGCACAGTTGCTTGGTGCACACATGCAATTTCTATTAAACTGTCAGCATGCAACCTTTTATACACAAAACCAGACTTGTCTGTCATTTTCACGCCACAGACAAGAACCCTTTGCCTCACCGAAGGATCCCTCTGTTTGCTGCTGCTGCTGCACATGGGAGAAAGGTCTTAAATAAAGAATAATTTCACACATAGACTGTGCTGGTACACGCTGTGAATTTCGCAAGAAAGCAGGCAATAAAAGCTCAGTTATACCCATCCAGATCAATATCCAGTGCAGTCAGAAGGTATTAAGGTGGTGAGGCATTTTTGTTGTCCTTCAGCACACTGGATTAGAAATGAAATGATTATGAGGATAATTCTCTGACTTTCATGTTTAATTTGAGGGTGTTTACATCTACCTTAGATTAAAACTGTAGGCTTTAAAGGCCTTTAAATACATAGCCCCACCAGTGTAAGCACACCAAAAAAATCATTGAAGAAGAAGGAAAGTAATTATAGACTTTAGTAAATTCATAATTTTTAATATCTACTTGAAAAGCCAGCCAGTCACTAGCTGAAGTCTATCACCCTCAAAGATTAGTGTGGTGTGTGTCTTTAGTGTCTTTGTACATGCAATCCTTTCCACTAATCTGACTGCATCTGAAAATTTTGGTGTCATGTCTGAATAAGGATGCTGGTCACTTTTCAGTAAAAGTTGTGACAGTAATCTGAAATCTTCCCAGCTCTGACCTGGTAGTGCTTGCATATCACTTGCAACACACCACAAATCTGATATGCAAGCAGCCAGATTAACGGAAAAGCATGTTCAAGGTTACAATGTACTGTCATAGGACATTGTTGCATATAGAGATTGACACAACCTTGTGCATTATACATCACTTTATGAAATGTCCAATCTCACAATTATGGCAAATAATGCATACCGTGTCTCTCCCTCTTACTGTCAAGGGTATGCCTGAAAGAAGATATAAAGAACCTTAACCTATGTCTGCATGACGAAATACCACCACTTTAATAAGCTGATAAGACCAGCAATGTTATCCATGTCTGAAAAGGGGTTTCATGTCTTGTGTGTTAATGCTCGACCAGGACAGCCTTGAAGCAATCTTTAGTTTTCCTCTTTTAGTAGGATTCTTGAACACCTGCTTTGACAAGCAAGAATATTTCACTGTTTGTCTGTACGACTATCTAACTAAAATTGTTGCATTTTCTGAAAATTGAACAGCAATGTATAAAAGGCTCAGCAGTTCGTTTACTGTGAACCCGACATCCATGTGAGCACCCTCAACAACATGAAGCTAAACTTGAACTTCAGAGCGATCATTTTTTCATTTCAAATAAAATGCACTGAAGTAGCCTCATCAAAAATATCTAAAAATGCTTATATGACAATTATGTCTCATCAGAACTGATAAGTAATGTTTAACTGTACACTGGACAGGGTCTTTTTCAGTAATGACAAGACAGACACATCATAAGTAGTAATTCATGATACTAAAAACAGTTTGTATGGCGCGATTTTTATCTTAGCATGTCCATATGGTGTGTCATAATCATCTCAGATAGTGCAGAGGTCAACTCGTCAAATAGTTGATAGTGGATTTTTTTTTTTTTTAAATGAAACCTATATCACATACAATGTATGTGTTGTATAATCAGGAGTTTTTCCTATTTGCAAACTTTATTCAAAAATGCCAGAAATGATTTGTAGCTCTTGATTTCAGCATCACAGCCTCTGTCTTTTTCTGTCGACACCATAAATTACATTAGGCTCCACATCCACAAAGGCCGTGAAAATGTTTTGACAGTATATTTCTTGTATCAAGCATCTCAAAAAGCACATCAAAGCAACGATACTGATGTTTGTACTTGTCCGTGCTCCACACACCTACACAACTTGAGTTGGGAAACAGAAAAAGCGCATCAGCTCAGAGAATAAATTGTCCCTCCATCTACATTTGCTCCACCAATTTCAAGAACACCAAGAAAGGCAAAGGCAATGCAGTCACATCAATGACAGGAACCAGAGTAAACCGCTTACACTTCAAGATTGCCTGATTCTGCCTGACAGAGTCAAATTGTCAGCTGAACAGTCTTTGGCTGGCTGCTTAGTTAAGGACCTTCCTCTTTCTTTGTTGCTCACAACTCTCTGCTAGCAATCCTCTGAGCCTGAGCCAAACACTGACAGGCATTTAATTCTAAATACAGAAATCTGATATATAAAGATATATTAGTTATTAAAGTAGAAGTAAGACAGAACTTTGTGCATACCTGAGGTGATTTTTGTTCAGGTTTATAGAATTGCATCAGCATAATCAGCCAAAAAGTGCTGTGATATTTTTGCAAAACGTCTGTACTTTGCTTGCTTTGTTAGCGGAAATGTAAGCTTAGGCATTAATAATTATAAAGAACATTATCTCCATGTGTTCATTAAAACATTAATTACGCTAATGACTCTGAATTTAAGCTCAAGCTTAAAATATAAAACATTAAAAAAGTTAAATTACTTCATCACAAAGGAGTGGGATCCTTTCAGGCCATTAATAAAGCTATTACAAGAGCTTCCATGGGCACCTCACTGTGGAGATGTTCTTATCAGAGTCTCAGCCAGCTAGCAAAAAGAGGACAGCAGTGTCTGTGTCTGTGGCGTGGGCCATGGTGAAGAGGGAAGGGGATGAAAGAGGACAGAGGAGCCGGTCAGAGATACCTCCAGTCAGCCTCAGGCTATGCCCTCAGCTCTGTTCTGATGGCCCCCTACACTGTCAGACTCCTGCAACTATCACACACATTTCTAACATCCACTGACTCCCTTTCCCTATTCCTCATTAAGCAACGTTTGGGTTTAACCCATGGGCTATAATTCATTTAAAATGCTTTTTTTTTTCAGTTCAACTTTTGTAACGATTTCTGCAAAATGCTTTTGAATAATTTTTACCTGTCTATTGTTGATATGATACAATAAATTTGGAACTGTTGGCACAATTGTCTTTTTTTGCTCTTTTGGCCATCATTTCTGTTGGTTTTGACAGAAATGTACTCACCAAAGTAACTGCTGAGATCTAAGGAAGTGTGTCAAAAGCAGCAAAGAACTGGAAGTCTAACAGGGAGGTACACAAACCAGTTTAGTTAGATATACAAGTGAGTTTATTTCTTTGGATGTAAAACTGAAAGTCACCACATCCCTAAATTCTCCATAACAAACTGAGTTAATTCTAATGCTGAATTTTGAGATTTAAAAGACACTGGGGAAAAAATTGAAATACAATAAGTCACCTTATCCTTATTTACAGGTCAGTGTGGTTTGAAAAACTACGGCAAAAATCTAATCAAAAAATAAATTAGAGATTAAACAACAACCTTACAGAAGTGAGTCAGGCAACACAGATGTTATTGAACCTGTCCTATAAATTCTTAGCTCCACCAACCAAATTTAAAGCCGAAGAGATGAAGCACAACAATGCTACATCCATCTTAGTCACAATAGAATTCAGTGGTTTGTTCAGTGAATTTGCAATGCTTGGACACCTATGAAAAATGGTGCTGGTTCTGTTTTTATAACAGATACAGTCTGATCTGTATGCAGGGACTTTAAGGTACAAAGAGTTAAAGACTTGCAATGTATCTGCCCAGTGAATAAAAACTCTCACTTGCCTTAAAATTTCAAAGGAACAGGTTTGATCTGTTAACTTTTCCTGTTTTTTTCACACACACATACGCATTTCTTAATTGATGCTGGATAATTGTATCTGTCTTAGAATTTACGCTGCATCAGTAAAGGATGCCCTCATCAACGAGTAAATGTGTTTAGAAAATGTCCAATAGCAAACATGACTATCAAGTCACAAAAAGTGTGAATGATTGTGACGCAAATTGAAACAGGGTGAGAGAGCAGCAGAACCACTCTGCCACGCTCTGTGGGAGGGGTGAGATTGTGACAGGTGCTTGACAGACAAATGATTATTTTAAAAAATTATTGGGGATGACATGTCTCCACATAAAACTACACCCACATTCACAAATCGTGACTTACTTGTAATTAGCGATTTAAAAGTAGAAGTGTGATTTTCATTTTCACCACGGTTGTAAACAACCCCTTTCTTAGACTTAGTGTCAATCTCAGATCAGCTTGTTGCTTAACTGTACTCCTCAGACTTCCAAAACATCAGACGAGACATGTTTGTTTGTCCTCTTGCATCTGCTGGTTCTGCTACAGAGCGCTGGATTTGGAATATTAACTAATGTTTTGGTATCGTTCCAGACATCAATTACAGATCATCTGTGCTAATGAGCTTCAGTTTCCTTCTGCTGAGAGAGTGCAGTGTGGAAGGTGTGTTGAGAGAACAGCATGTGGTACACGGAGCAGATATTCTAATTGAACATAGATGTGTTTATTTTTGCCTGAATCAATAAGCTCAATGCAGAAGTCTTTCACAACTGGCCTTAAAAGATTCATAAAAAGTGAAGAAAGCAGTGGTGTATGGCGTCTAAGATAAACAGTCCGAGTGCAGCCTCTTCCCCTATACCAATTATTACAACTGAATCAACAAGCAAGCACATGCATTTGTAGTGGTGTATAATGTATTTTATAGGGTCCATACAATCATTTATCATCATAAAACAGTTTTTAGATCTTACTTGGTGCATAGAACAAAGTTGGAAATTCATCTTGCTCTCAGTCCAGTAAGAAAGGATTTCTGTATTCCGTTTAGAGCTAAACAAGACCTCAATGGCATCTTGGTTTTTCTCACAAAATTAAGGTGAATTAGTGTTACACCAAGTGTTGTAGAAGTAGAAGTAAAGTCTACAAACTTAAAGGCACAGTACAATATTTATGAGAAGCTATCCCCACCATTTGCTCTGATGCTGTTGAAACTCTATTTGCATCTAAAACTAATAAAAAATTGGAAGTAAACTGAGTATATTTTTCTAATATTATTATTTGAGATACATTGCACATACTGAGAATTATAATTGCATTCTGTAATACTTATAATGTATAATAGTTCATTGTAAAATTGCGGCAGATGCATTAAACAATGTTTAGTGGGCACTTTATGAACTGAGCTCGTCTCATACACTCAGTAATAATAGAAGATGGCAACAATGAAGACTACTAGTAAGGTCTAAGGGCTTTATTAGCATTATGCATGACTTGGAAAATCTAAAGAGCAGATAAAAGTAAGCTTCAAGGTTTGATGCAAGTCCTCCCTATGTTGGGGGCCATATCCATTAATTCCCGCACTACTGCAACCCCTTTCTAAGGACACTGACATGCTGGTGTAATATAATTTAAGGTATGAAGAAATCAAAAAACTCAGTCTGTTTGACAGCATGTACAGTAATCATAATGGATAGTGGGACACAAACATTGTAAATTTCCTCATTCTTCTTCTGTAACATCAAACAAAAGCATTCTCTATTATATTTCACTTTAACAGTAGGCTGGAGACTTTGCCATAGACTTAGTAGATTGGCATTGTTTTCTCCCATGTGTCATCTTTCCCAAGCCTTTGATGGATCACTCCTCTTGGTAAACAATAAAGTGTATCAAGGAGCAAAGAGAGGTGAGAGATTGAATACAGTGGGAGGAGCTGATTACCTCTTATCTTTCTCTTTCTCTGGAGTGAGAGGGCACCGTTTTTCCAATGGCCCCTCACACTCCTCTGTACTAAATTCAAAATGAAATTCGCTCCTCCAAGACTGAAGACGGTATTAGATGGGTACAAATGCAAGAATATCCACAGTGACCGGAGATGTGGGCATATATGATGGAAGGTGGAGTGTTTAAGTTGCAAAAATCACACTGGAGAAAAATTCTTAAAAGTAAAATGCAAAGCAAAGATGCCAAAAGATACAGTAAGAATATAACAGCACAGCTGAAATGCTGATTCAAGCTCCGATGCATGATTATGTAAACTATATTACATAAACTACAGTATAGCAACATTTATTGTATTTTTTTAATTTTTTTTAATATATGAAACCTTTTTTTGACAGATTTGTGAAAAAGCATCTGTGCAGGTGTCTGTGGGTGCACTGTATAATAAATTATATGGAAAAGAAGAAAATTATTCCACCCACAATATTTCTACAGTATTTGTATTAACCAGTCGTCAGATGCCTCTAAAGGCTAAAATAAAGCAAAAAATACTCTTTCGTCATTTTTACTGAATGTGCTCCTATACAGATAGTGTGTCAGGGGTGTGCATATTTAGTTTTTGTTTTTGAGAGTGGCCCAAGTTATTTAGTTGCATGCTGTTCTTCCACGCATTTGAAAATCTCCCAAGTATGACAGCAAGGCTAACTGGGATGCAACTTATGCACAATTTGAACTGTTCACCCAGTGTGGTAAGTGGTCCATAGGAGAAGACCCTCCAGCTAGGAGTTTCCTTTACTGGTGATGCTTCGTCAAGACTCCTGCTACTTAGCCTTGATTATAGAAGTGACTGTTTTGCTTTTCTCGAGGCTTTCAAGATGTTATTTTGGGCTACAAGTAGCAGCTAGTCTGTTTTGCCCTGAACTGTGCAGCTAGAAGAGTTGAGAACTGACATGGGGGAGTCAGTTACCGCTAGTGCCATGCTGCAGGAGGAGTGGTGGCCCAGGTCCAGGCGCAGACTCAAAGGTCTGCTATGGATTTGGACAGCCAGGCCTACTCTTTCAAATTTGCCCACAACAGTCAATGAAACAACAAAGGAACTACACAGTCACGTTGCAGACCCCTGGCATGGCATTTCTACTCCTTCAAAGTCCGGAAGCAGTGCAGCACAGCAACCAAGTGGAGTAATGGCAACCTGCATTTAACCCTTTGATGCGCAGCATGGGTCAGGAGATACCCATTTTCCATTGGATTTGGGTCAGTTTTGACCCATGTTGTGCATCAAAAGGTTAATGTACATGGTCAGGTGAAGCAATCTGTAGGGCTGGGTTGATCCTGTATGGGAGCCTGCTGGTGCTTCCCTGTGACTTCTAAGGAAACATGCTGCTTTGAGCTGGTGGACACAGAGTCTTCAGCAGCCCTGCAGAAATTCAGTGTGGTAAAGAAAAAACAACCATTTTCCACCCCAGCGTGAAACTTTAGACAGTCACTGGACAGTGGTGATTGTCTGAATGGTGGGTGAGACGCTTCTGGTTGGCTACCTGATATAGGTCATGGATCTAGAGCGCTGTGTGGAGCTGGATGTTCTTGGGGAATTGAACTATGTCATTACCACTAGAAGAGGAACTCTTGCTGTAACTGATATACATGTCATGCAGATGTCTGAAGGTGAGTGAGGTTTGGCAGAAAAATTGCATTGAACTGACTTCTAACGAACAGGACGTCCTGTAAGTTGCAAGAGATGCTGCAGACTAGATGCAATGAGCCTTTAGGTCTCTGGCCTCCTTGGCTTTTATCCATCCATCCATTATCTATACACCGCTTAATCCTCACTAGGGTCGCGGGGGGTGCTGGAGCCTATCCCAGCTGACTCGGGCGAAGGCAGGGGACACCCTAGACAGGTCGCCAGTCTGTCACAGGGCTACATATATAGACAAACAAGCACTCACACATTCACACCTACGGGCAATTTAGAATGATCAATTAACCTCAGCATATTTTTGGACTGTGGGAGGAAGCCGGAGTACCCGGAGAGAACCCACGCATGCACAGGGAGAACATGCAAACTCCATGCAGAAAGATCCCGGGAAAGCCGGGACGCGAACCAGGGACCTTCTTGCTGCAAGGCGAAAGTGCTAACCACTACGCCACTGTGCAGCCCTCCTTGGCTTTTAGGGTTCCCAAAATGGGTGATTGGTTTTTCTGTGTGGACTTATCTCCCAGCAAAATTATCGAAAAGGACTTCTACCCCACAGCATTGTAGCAGGGTCTTCCTAGTCATTCTCCTTTCACTTTTATAGACGACGGAGGATTTGAGACCTTGAGTCACAGGATGTTGGCTGACATTTCCCAGAATTGCTCTGTCGTACGTCCTAGCAACATCCTCTTTCTGGTGAGCTCTTCTAGTTACCGCTTACGGCCCAGGCAGGGTGGATGGCAACAAGGTTGAAACCTCACTCGCAGAAATGCAATTTTATCTGACTTCAGGCCACAGAACTGGGTTTGATGGTGTCAGCACCATGGAAAGAAAAGTGCAAGCTGTGAAAAACTGACCTACCCTACAGCTTTGTGCGGAATCTCGCCACAGTTTTCTGAGAGGGTTGTCTTGCCCTCCCTGTTGCACCTGATCTAAGCCCTGTTTCCCTCCCACTGGTCCTTTTCTCTGTCCCAGTTGTTTCTGTAACAAGATTTAATGTGCGGTTAGATTTGTAATCAATTACAAAATTGGAAGCTAGTTAGACTACCTTGCTGAACTGCTGATTCTCATGAGAAGTTTTCTGCTGAGTCATACAGCAGCTCCCACACCAGCTGTTTTCATCTTGTATTATAGAAAGGAGGGGAATGTAGCTAACATTGATTGTGTCTCTCTTGTGAGTCTAGATGTGGTGACGGCAAATGACCAAACTGTCAACACTCACAGCAACAGGTTGCCCTGTGATCTCAACACTCCAGACTTTACCACATAATTAAAAGAATCACAACATGTAAGTGATGTATAGAGAAATGTTTTCGTAGCATTGTAAATGGAATCTACAGTATGGAAAACTAACAGTATATGTGGATTCTTGTGCATTCAGTGACTGACTCAGAGGATGGATTTCTCTCCATGCAGCCTGGAAGCAATTCATCTTACTGTCACAATCAGTTTGTCTTTCCCAGGGTGAGCAGGTAAAACAACAGGTAAATTGCAAACTCCACATTTGTTAACCACTAATTTTTACATCTCTTAACATGGTAAAGGAGACTATAAGAAGTTCCTATTTGGCTGGAGGACTGTGCATTGTGGACTGAACCGGCAGTCTCTGGTCACAAAGCTACTGCACCGTCTGCCCTGCCTTTTCCTATTTCAATGATAATATACTGAAGGCTTTAAGGGCCATCAGCTACTTTTATACAGCAGTGATCTCCCATATAAAGGACAGTCTGACAGGCCTTAACCCCTATGAGTCAAATGCATGAGAACATTCAAATGCCTCTCAGCAGCCTTTCATATCACTCCGGATATTATGCTTAGATATTAACAACCATTGAATAATCACATTATACAGAGTGAATATATGTAAAAATGTTTTTATGGTCTACACCTGACACATTACATATACATCATGCAAAAAAATGCTTTACAATTCGACAAAGCACTTGCAATAGATTTGTATGCACTGCACAAATAATTATATTCTCTCCAGAGAGGGCACCAAGGATACATTTTGTCAGTATTTTTTCAAAGAAAACCTTGCTCCAATGTTATCCAAATGATTCAAGGAGCACCACTCCCTAGATCCTACCCATGGTAGTAGTATGAACGCATGCTAGAAGAAATAATGACCCTGCTTGTTTTATTCATTCATTGCATTAACTATTGACACTACTTTGAAAAGCCGCGTCACTACCGATTCCTACAGTATTTGGAGACGTGCTGTTTCCAAAAGCCTCCACGCGAACAGAATAAAAAAGGTTAATGCCTTCCCATTGCAACAGAAAAATGAAACAAAGCGGATGATGTAATATCATATTTTGACATAAACTCTGACAGCTGTTGCAGTTTTTTCTCTATCAAAGTTTCCATTAATCATGATTAGTGGGGGAGTGGACCAATAACCTCAGCTCTCTCTGTCTGAGATGCCCATAAGGGTCTGACCTGTTTACTACCTTCACTGCGGCTCTGTCTACCATGCCTAACAGAGTTATCCATCTCTCAGCCAGCACCCTGCACCCATTCTCCCATTTTCCTAATGATCACCTCCCCTGAAGCACTAACTCAGCATGGAAGAAGGTAGAAGTGTTATTTTTCTCTCACTGTCTGACTTACAATTTTCACCTGCTCTACATCTGTCTATATTTATAAAACAGTGTGAATTCAGAAACTTGGGTTTATCGCATACAGCACATCAATCATAAGGTGAAACCATGACTTTAAAAGACATAATAATCACAAAAAGTGCTCCTCAAACAGGCTCGGGTTGTTGTAGGTCCTAAACTACTGCCTACATCGACATCCTCCATGCTTCATTGCACAACTGCACAGACGTCTGTGAAAACCTTTTGTTTGGCACTGTGTCATCCTATTGATTTGTGTGTCACTCATTCTCGTTCAATGACTCTCTTCTTTTGCTCTTCCTTTGTGAATCCTACCCTCCTTGGTGGTAAGTCAGTGTGACAGGTGTGGTTCCTACGTGACGTCCTGTCTGCGTTGAGGAAACAGGCGAAGCTCAAAGCTGGCAGCAGTGCTGGTTGTCTAAGTTGGTTTAGTTTTAAACCTTTATCTGCATTAGAGCAAGTGGCTGTAGCTGTCAACTCCCAGTGTAAGTGCTGCTACAAGCACGATATACAGTAGATGAACATTTTTGGCTCAAATCAATTTAATGACCACTGCATTCTAAGTTAAAGTGAAGAAAACGTAAAGCCTAATGATAGTTTATCCATTACAGGATACAGCGCTGCTACTTGCATGCTGTATTTCTCCTGCAAGTAGACTGAACTTTAAACTCAGATAATTGCATGTTCTAATTACCTCTGCTTGTGTCACATGGTCCACAGTGTGGAAGGCGTGCATGGCTTTCATTCATGTACAAATCCCATCAGAGTTAAATTAGTTTTTTTTTCTGCAAGTATTCTGGCTCAGCGTACCTTAGATTGTTGGTTCAGTGATTTGCTTAGTATGAAGAGGCTGAGCAAGCAAGAAGTCTACTATTATCACATCACAGTCACCATGTTGGAAATGGGAAATGCATCACTGATAACGTGCTGTGATTTGATTTGATTTTTTTGGAGCTGAATGGGACAATCAGCTTAGAGATATGACAGTACTGCAGGATTCGTGTGCAACATAAAAGGAAGTGGGAAGATTGTGGGAGCTTTTTTGCTGCTTGGCTTGCTGAGGACTTGGATATGCGTCAGTCATTAAGCTAGTAATGCTTTTCAGACTTGGTGCTTAAGCTCAATATGCACAGAAAGCCCACCAAGCTCCATGATTCTGTCGTTTTTTCTTTCTGATCATCTGTTTTGTCACAGCAGACAATCCTTTATGGACTGACTAAGAAATAGCAGTCACGTTATTTACGGTAAAAGTGGGCAATACATCATTGCAGTAGCAAGAAATACACACTGTAGGAACCAAATGATATACTGAAAAATGGAAATTACAACAGTGGTGATACTACCAAGCTTAAAAGAAGAATCACTTATCACTTTCAGAGCGTTAACACACCCTTTCTGCAGTACAGAAGGAGCAGACCTATTGTAAATAGTGTGCGCCAGTGATGGTGACTGATTTGTTCACAACAGATGTTCAAGCCTCCAACAGTCCCGTGATTGTTCTTCTTCCATTTCCCAAAGGCGACAATACACAGTCTGGAAACCCACAAATAGCTTCAGCTAAACAAACACCAGATGAATGTCAACCTGATTGTTTCCAAAACCTGTTTGTTCTTTAAATGGAACTTGGATTTACTGTGACATTTACTTACTGTAACATGTTATTCATGTTGTCTCAATATTACACTAATACTTCTGGTACAAAAAAAATGCAGACGATTACAATTGTAAATATGATTCATCTTCATTCTGTGCTCAGGAGCTCTTAGGTATCTTCATGGATAAATCAGACACTTGCTGTAATACCTCACTTTTAAATGCCCTCTTTTATTTAAATAATGATGTAATCACAGCGGGGTTCAGAACATGTAAAATCTTTGGATCCTACACAGAATCACGTACTATCTTTACAGCTCCAGAGCTGTGTAATTGGGATCAGTCTTCAAAAAGGACCCACTGGGAGCACCAGACATGAAGAAGCACAGTCTGCGTTTGACCGGGGGGTTGGGGGAGGGTGTCAGATCCCTTGATCAAACCCTCTTTTAACCTCAAAAAGAGGTTATGAAGGGTGACCACAGGGGTGTCCGCACTGAGCTCTTGACCGCTGTCTTTGGAAGGTGGTTGTTATGGGATACAGGCCAGCGAAGTGCAATCTGCTCCGAAGGCACGTCTCACACACTGTCTGCCTTGGTGATGGCCTGATTTAAAAGCTGCCCTCCACTGTTTTTCAACCTGGTTGTGTGTTTTCCTTAACCCAATTTAGCCTCGCAGTGTAAGACACAGAGAGGCTAATGACTAGCATGGGCTGCAGGCAAAATGTACTGTATTAATGCAGCCTTTACTTTTAAGGATGCAGAAATGCCATTATTTGGATTTCAAGTGGCGTTTTCTCATAAGGGCAAACTGCAACATAAAAATACCTACCATAATAATTAAAATAATTCATCTTCTATTAAAAACAAAAATATGAAATATGGAGATTGTTGTGGTTAAGAATATGTGAATGTGAGGAAAATAGCACTTGAACCTGCACAGAAAGAGTCAAGGCATAGTCATGATGCTGCAGGTAGATTTTGAGGACTGGTGCTGAAAAAAAAAAAGATTGCTGTTTTTGTCCTCAGGCAGGTTCTGAGGATCGGCAGCAAGCACAGATATCTGTTATAGTTGGGAGAAGGCAAAGAGAAAATTACTGTTCTGTGTTTACAGGGAGCCATTAGATGGCGGCGTGCCAGAAGCAGGCGAGTAATCTCGTTCTGAATTAATTGAATGAGGAGATGATTGAACCTCACATAGGATCACATTTGTTGCATGCATGCAGCACACAAGCTATTCACAAGCACTGGAACCTGAAACTGAACCTGTTGTCAGTTGACAGTTTGTTTGGCAGTTTCACAGTCACAGGTAAAGCCACGCTGTCTCCTGAAATTTAGGTTCCTATATGCTAATATGCAGTCTTACTCGCAATTTGAAGGAAACATATTTTCTCCCAGATTACATTTGTTTGTAATGTGTCACAAACACACTTCTAAATAACATATCTTTGCCATTTATTCTATCGAAGCTCGTGTGAAAGGGTGGCATTATAGCCCAAACCATGATATTTTACTTACCCTAAGCAAGTACTTCTGTTGCCTAAAATCTTACGTTAAAAAGCAACTAAAAAATAAACATAAGTCTTAAGAACAATAGTTCCTCATGGGAAGTGAACTCCTGTTTCCTGAGAAAAAGTCATCTTACAGGCTTACGGCCATGAACAAAAGTTTACATAGACTTGTAAATACCACGTGTATATGTGTGAGTATCGGGTTTTTACTTCCTGCATCCGCATGTCCACAAGAGTAAACACTGATCCCTCACTGGATGTCCATGTGCATCCCAAAATCTGTGTCCACATCCTTGGCAATGGTGTAGATGCACAAAATATGTGTGAATAGAATGGATTCTTCCAAGTGGACTCAAGCAGATTAGAAAGTAGGACAATAACAACTACATGTCCATGGGGTCCGCAGTTGTCTTTGTGCACATCCATGTGGCAGTATAATCAGGTGTAATGTACTAAGGAGAAGAAGAACAGGTTCACTGCATGATGCATCACAGACCACCCACTCAACAACAACAAAGATTTTTCCTTATAGCCTCAAATAAGATACAAAGAAGGCAAATGAGAAAGACTTGCATTCATGTGGATCATTTGCACTAGGCAGATGGATGTTTACAATCAAAAGACAATTGAACTCCCTCCTGGAGACAACAGGAGATCTGTCCTGCCAGCCAAAAGAGCCAATGAGGTCTCAAAATGTCAGGTCTGAGTTCTTGAGATCGTTCCAGCAAAACGGAGGGGTTGCCTTTTGAGCTGCAGCTCACCTCCAGACCTCCTCTCACTAACACTTACAATTTTATACATCAGAATGAACTGCAGGGTTAAACCGAAAATTAAGGAAATCTGATATCACTGGAGGATCAGAACATAACTCTAGACATGCTGCCATCCCACAGGTCCAGCAATAAATAAACACCTTCTCCTCACTATTAGATTCACAAGAGACGCATAAACCCTTCATTCTGCTCCTTTCATATATTTTCTTAAGCACAAACACTCCAAAAGTCCTATATTGGTCATTTTTGAATTGTATTCAAGATTATATTAGAAGTTATTGTCACTTTTAACCAAATTACGCAATTTATATGCATGTCATAATCACTTGGTATTGATATTCCAATAATCACATGAGATTAACACGTCATCTCTGATCTCCTTCAAGTCACCTTGGACTTCAGTGTCTCAGATCTTTATTTAGTGTATTTGATTAACACACAGGTATGATGAAGAAATAAGCGATAAGCTATAAAGCCAGTTCTGAAGGTGTTTGATATCAGAATCCCCATGCACACTGCATCAGGAGGAAAGAGGGTTGAATCTGGAAATAAGGACATCTGTGATTGACTAAATGCTGAAGGAATTTTTCAATAAAATTTTCAAGACAGTCACTGGAATGCAAGGGTGATTTTTTCGGCCTTTGCATTCCTGAACCGACCTCATCCCACAGATCCACTGTGACACACCCTGCTGCTGCAGCCCTCCTCCTTCTTCTAGCATCACCACACTGAATCAGCAACAATTCCACAGACTAACAACTAGCACAGCGTTTCTTTCTGCTAAATGGGTGAATTTAGAAATTACAATTAGCCTCTCAAATGTATTACTGCTGTTACCAGCTGCTTCCAGTGACGATCACAGCTCGTATTCAGTTGAGTTACCTGTTGCATACTTCAATTAATAAACTTTAGTCCTGCATCCATTCAGTCATTGCCTGTTGTGTCATTGTTGTTTTTTGGTTGGTAGCACTAGGAGTAAATGTTTTGTGTTAATGACATCAAACAACCTCTCATTATAAGAATGGTCAATATAATTAGATTTAATAAAATAATTTCAATACTCGGTCCGAAAATATTACAGCTTTTACAATTAAGATCTACAAATGTTGAAATTGGACTTCATAGCCGTTTCAAAATGGAAGCATCTCCAACTGCATCATAGCTATTACCTTTCAGGGATAAAATATGCATCTTTCTTTGCATAAATGGCAATGCAGTCTAGCTGTATAAGAGCGTAACTTTTCTGAGAGGTCTGGGAAAAGTCAGTCTAGTTGCCATGAAAAATAGTTTCAGCAAATTTGCCTCACAACATCTTGTCAAGAGTCACATGAGAAGACTAATACCACTATCATACATGTTGTTAAGACACCTTTGCTTTGTTTTGCTATGTTTTTTAGTTTGTTTCTAAAGAGATTAAAAAAGAGGTATAATGTGTTAATTAATAAGCTTTGGATGAGCTGTAATGCAGTGTTTCTTTCTTTCTCTTTTTCGATTTCTACCCTTTATGCTAAGCTAAGCTAACCATCTCTTCAGTATCATTTCATCGTTAGAAAAATTACAGAAAAATTACATGTAAGCGGCATTGATCTGCTCTCTAATAAAGTCAGTAACTACATTTTTTAAAATGTTAACACATTCCTTTAATGCAATGCACTCAATGTTCAGGCCGTCAGTAGCATTGTATCTGTTCTTGCCATCCCATCCCAAGCTCTAGCATTCCTGCTCTGTAGTGCATCTGGAGAACAAAATAAGGATCAATTAAGATCAGAAGAGAACTGCTAAGATTCTTGTTCCAACTGCCCTCAAATACTCATCAGTCATCACAACACAACAAGTAACCTTGGCTGCCTTTATTTCTATTTAAATGGGTGTTTCATGATGGATCAGAGTAAGACTAGCAGTAGTAAAACGTAAATAGTCTTTTCCTTGTCCTTCCTCAGCACACAGCGAGCCTCTGCAGAAGGTGATCGTCTGGTTGCTCTTTCTGAGCTGTCATGAGGAAAGCATCAGCGCTGTTGCCTCTGCTGCCTCCAGACTCCAGGCAGGGCAGGCTGCCACCAAGTTGATAAAGTGAACCATTTTGCACACAGGCAAGATTACTCTCAAGGACAGAGATTAAAGTGGCTTCTGTTTGAGTTGTAACCTCCCAACACACACACATAAACACAAACACACCAACTATATACTAAGTGTAGGCGTGTATTGATACTGATACACTTTTGAGTTTGTTATTTGCACAGTGATCAGAGCATAAAACTGCAAAACATACAGCTCTAAAGTGCAGCTTACATGGTAGGGAAAAAGATTTGCATTAAAGTTTCTCTTATTTGTACAGAAAACTCTTGGTCTAAAATTGTTTACTGTCTTTGCCTAACTGTGTTTGGTCCAAAGGTAACGCTGGCTGCCTACCAGCACCCCCACAGCATCACAAGTGAACATGAGGCTCTCATTTGTGTAATCCATAGAAAAACCAAAGCGTAAAAATGTCAAGTTGCAATTTTGCAGAGGAGTTGAGCTATTTATTGTCTCGGCCAAGTTGAGAGGAGAAGCTGCTGTGTTGAGACTTACAAGAGAATGTAATCATTAACTCTGAAGCAGTTTGGCCAATAAGTGCATGAAAAAATTATTCTTTTCTTTTTTTTATACAATTTTTGATACAAACTGTTAATATTGATGTTTAGAGTTGCAGATATGTGATTTCTTTCATACTTCAGGCAGACCCTGTCTATCTATTTCTCTCCCTACTCCAAAAGTTAACAAAGATAATCTAACTGAATGCTCACTATAGCATCATATTAAATGGACAGATACTGATTACTTCGTTGCATCCATATAATTCCCCAAATGTCAATTAATTTATTTAGACTGTATTGATATAATGTATGGACTCCCTTACAGCTAAAGACATTGTGTTTTCTTTAACAAAGCCATTCACTGACCTGCAAATAAAGCAACATTGCTCCTTGCTGCCATTATCTAATTAATTTGCAGTAAACAAGAACACTTGTATGGGAATGTTGGGCCGTCCTAAAATGACCACAGCTTCATTGAGATCGCCTTTAGCTTTAATAGAACCATTATGCAAAGTAGATTTGCAGTTGTAGACGATATTTCAGTTAATGTGGGATTAAATGAGCTTATAGAGTGCAATTTTATCTGGCATTATCCAGTCTGACTACTGTGTAAACCATGCAGGAAAATTTTATTTGACACTGATGGCACCCTCCATATAGCAGACATTAACAGCTATAAATTACAAGCATGGATTCCTAGAAATTAATGAAGTTTTGTAAAAAAAAAAAGAAAAAAGTGAACTGGAGTAACTCTTAAAAGCTCATTTTACATTCTGTACATTTGCACTCAAACTACATCCCACTAAAAATTCACAATTCAGTGCTTTCCGATCAGACATGACACGCATGTACAGTTTGCCAGAAGTTCAAGCGTTCTTGAGGAGGCCAACAAGAAGAGCACAATTCCCTTCAGCACACAGTTAACGATTACACACTCCTGCAAGACTCCGCACAGAAGCTTCGCTTCTTGGCTCCTACTTATCAGAGCAGAAAGCCTTAATTAATTCATGGCTGGCTGATGTTTTTGCTCAGACTGGTTGAGTTTAAATTATTGTTCATTGTTGAATATGCAAACAGCTGGCAACCAGACATGTTTAGATGCGGTGGGAATTAAATGAAAGACCCACTGGACTTCTGAAAATAAATTAATTTTCATGTTGGGAGCTCATTTGATTACAGATATTTTGGCTTCAGAAGAAAATGTTAAGTAGTACTATAATGTGAAATCAACCTCAACGTGGTGTTATTTCCAATACGTGGAGCTGAAAGGGAGAAAAACTACAGTGTGATACTCTAGGTGTGGTTCAAATCAAACCACCGCTCAGCTAAACATTCTTCAAAGCAGCATAACTGTAGCTATTTAAAAATCTTCTCCAAAAGGTACAAAATGTACACTGCCAGTCAAAAGTTTGGACACACCTTCCCTTTCAATGGATTGTGGTTATTTTAATGATTTTCTACATTGTAGATTAATACTGAAGACATAAAAACTAAGAAAGAACACATATGGAATTATGTAGTAAACAAAAAAATGTTAAATCAGAATAGGTTTTATATTTTAGATTTTTTACGGTAGCCCCCTTCTGCTTTGATGACAGCTTTGCACAGTCTTGGAATTCTCTCAGTCAGCTACTACATAATTCTATGTGTGTTCTTTCATAGTTTTGACATTTTCAGTATAAATCAAGGATGTAGAAAAACATTTAAACAAAGCAAAACCATTGAATGAGAAGGTGTGTCCAAACGTTTGACTGCTACCGTATTTGTTTCAAATTTGAGGAAATGTGCAATAAGTAATGCACAAAAAAAATCAAGAGTATTTCTGATGGATCAGTGCAGCCATAAAAATACTGAGTTTGAATATTTAATTCAGTGTAGCATCAAAAATCTCCAATAAAGAGCTGAAAAAAGCTTGTAGAATATAGTATATCTGTGATACTTTTAGACACTATCTGATTTTTCCAACTTTAGAGCATGTGAATGGGTAAAAATTAAGAAACATTTACTAAGACATAATTACAATCATGTTATTTCACTAGTCTCTTTGGTAATTGGTGTCTTCAGTGACTGCCATTATTTATCTACTCGTTTGCCAAGCCAGCTGTCCATTGAAGGTGCATCTCTCAACTCGTCTCTCAAAATTCAATTAGTTTCCCTCAAAATTTCTCAAATTTGGTTTAGTAATTAAGTTTTTGGCAAGTTTTCCCTCCTCCTCTTTGACTGCTTTGGCTGGGTTGGAAACCATTCCTCATACAGATCTGAAAAGAAGTATATTGTTGGCCTCTACAAATACGGCTGACTTGATTTTTGACTTGTTCACCTCTTGCGTGTATTCATGTGGTCTCTACATTCATGCATGTATCACTCAGAATACTATTTATAGGGCTTTTCCTGTATCATCCTCGTGCACTCCAAGTGTCTTCAAGAGTTCGCCCAGCAGATTTCTGAAGCTTTTCAGTGCATTCTATTCAAATCTTGAATTGAGTCTGGTACACATTCCCTTGACATTACAGGGAAATCAAAGGATGCCAGTTCGCTCTTCATCTGCAAATGTATAAAAGGCATTTTTAATACTGTCTCTCACACTGCAATGACACTTTGCTTGAAAGCATCCACCACATAACTACTAGGTTTTGTGACCTGTCAAACTGAAACACCAGTGACAGGGACGTTGAATGAGAGGTTTTCATATTGCCAGGCCAAAATCCTCCTGATGCCCATCAAATGTTATCACTTCTAAAGAGGTCACCTTATACTAAAATAACATTCTGTGCTCGTTCCTCTCTAAAAGAAGGAAGAGTTAGCCTTGCATAATTGAGGACTGGACCATATGCTTGGTTTTGAGTTCATGACAGGGTCACTCTGAGATGCCTGTGTGAACATGGAGTGATCTCTTTTAATTATGGACACAAAGTGTTTGAGAGCATTAAATGGGAATATACAAGGCAAGAAAACAAAAACCCATTTCAAAATGACACATTATGATGTATATGTAATGAGTAGGTAATAACCATTTGTTTGTGCAGCCTGTTTTTGCCATTAGTGATTATATTTGACAGTTTCCTTTGAGATATAAAATTATTTGCAGGTTTTTTTTTTGTTTTTTTTTTTTTAAACCTGCAATTTTGTGCTCAAATGATTCACTATCACTGTTCTGTTGGAGTTTTCATGCTGTTTTGGAACCCCACATAAAAAAAAAAAACAAAAAACTGAAATTGTCGGATCTCACTTATAACAGACAAATGCTGGCTTTACGGGCAATAAGCCGAACATTATCCACTTTAGAAGCAGCGCTTGTATGCAAAGACTTGTGGATCTTTTTGATGAGTATGTATGGCAAAAGTGAATGTTTCATCATCGAACCATAATGGACAGGGGCAGAATGAGAGAATTTGATCCATTCTGCATATGTTTGCAGGCTTTGCAAGTTGTACTACCACATGTGATTAATACATGCATGCAATCTTTAAAGCTCTGCATTGATTAAAAATTCAATGAAAGGTGAATGGATCTCTACCCATCAATATCATACAAGAACTTTGGTCAAAAGTTAAAATCACCTCAAGCAAATTGACTTTTTCAGCACAAAACACTGTTTTTATAACTTTTTTATTCTTCAGTAGTTTGTAAGGATCCATCATTATGTGGAATAATAAACAGCTTAGCTTCAAGCCCACATGTGGGCATGTATATCCTGTTAAAACTCATCTGACCCAGTGTCCTGACCTCCATTTCCATTATATACGATACATCCAGTGTAAGTGGGGAAAAAGCAGTTCATCACAAAGAAATGTGAAAACAGAGTTACAATGTTTCTGCTTTGATTATATTGTCATCATCTGATCACATCATTAACTGGCAATTTAGGATTTTGCTCCCATTACCTTTGATCTACTGAGCCAGAACATATCGTAAAAATTGTCAGAGTAGCGTTGATCAGTTTTCTGTGATGCGTGGAAGGAATTCAGTCACACCATTTCTCGTGCCAAGAAATTAACAGAGAAAGAGAGAAAAGAGGGTTATGGTTGTCATGAAGCTGAAAAGACACTAAGAGTTATGATACAGTCAAAAATCTAAAAAACATACATTTAAAAAGGCATAATTGTAAGTTCATAGTCTGCTTGAATCTGTCCATCTGTGTTGAAAGTACTTATGTACAAAGTCTGTATAAACCTAACTGTGTTTGCAAAAAATTGATATTCACTGCCTGCTGTTTACAGCTGCGTCTTTGAGGCTTCTTCGGATTTGGTGCCAAACTAACCAAAACAAGGTCTTTCAAAGTATAGCAGCTGGGGAAAAATATCACAGCTTTTGTCCCTTCAGGACAAGTGTCTCTTGAGGAAACCTGTTACTTTGTGGGTAAGTGATAGAAAAACATTTTGAGGCCTTTTTAGAATTTGAATAGATATCTCATAATTTGTTAGTTGCTGAAGGGGAATATTGCTTATTAACGATATGAATATTTATGGGGAGTATAATATATATATATATATATATATATATATATATATATATATATATATATATATATATATATATATATATATATATATATATATATATATATATATATATATATATCAACAACATTCAGGTTGTTTTGGGCTTTTGAAAAATAATTGGATTCAGTAATGAACCTCAGCAACTCCCTCTGTTCTTGACATACACTGCAGTATGTGTCCTTTTAAGATAGCAGAGCCTAACTGATAGTACACCTCGAGATTATCAAGGTAGAGGAACAGACGGGGGAGAGAGAGAGAGAGAGAGAGAAAGCGATGTCGTTTGACAAACACTGCAAATTCTTAGAGCAGCTTTGTACTTACAGTCAAAGAGTATTAAAGCTATGGCTTTTTATTGTCAAAAGAATGTAATATCAGACGTCCCTACCAATCTAAGAATTTATAGCATCAGGGCAGTCTTTATGCTAGTGGCTCAAATAACCTACAGAGTCTGTCATAATGAGGGAACATGTTACACAGTGGGATAGTTCATGGACAACAATGGAGCTCTGTGGCACAAAGGAATAATACACTGTTAATAGCATTACTTCATTGTCCATTTTGATCTTTTCATGGGATTTGCTGACAGCAAGACAAATATAAAATGAAGAAATATGTCCTTTCAGTGACTACTGAAGAAAAACATTGATGTTCCCTTGTGTATATGACCTTACGCTTCAAAATCTGATTTAGTGAATGTGCTGAGACCTATTCGTTACACCTGAGGTGTGGTCACAGAGATGACAAAAATAATCTGGGCTCCACAGACTCAGGGAAAAGGGTAGAGGTAAGGTTACGTTTTAGGAGCTGGGAAGGAAGGAAGATTTGTACAGTCGCTCAGAGAGGATAAATGCACTGACTGACACAGTCATGGTCAAACCAAAGTAGTGAGTAGTGAAGTGCGAAAAGAGGTTTCTAGGAAGTGCAACAGGCTCACACAAATCTTTGAACTCATTCCAGTTCCCTTAAATTAATCAGTCTTTGTTCACCCGCCTCTTTATCTTTTAACCTGTGTGCAAGTATTGGCATCACAACAAAACTATCCGATACACCGGAGAAGAATGCAGCTGTTAGGCAGAAGGAAAAAGTGTTCAGTGAATGGCTTTTTATCGCTTTCAGTCAGTTTGTTATTCTATCAACATCATACCGGCGCAACATGAGCCATTTTTATTGTTCTTGTAGAACTACTGGTGATTAAACGAACCGTCCTCCTGGTATGAGACAGAGCATCAACTAAAAACGTTAAATAGCAAGGTCATCTTGAGATGATTCTGGAGGAATGTACCCTGCAATGCAGTGTCACAAAGATGGATGTGGTTCATTTACTATTCGGTCAGGTCCATTTAAAATGCTATATCATGGAGAATACTTTTCCATTAGTGATACAGACATTAAAATTAGAGCGAGTTCAGGTGACCTGTGCCGTTATATGAACTGTAGAAGACGTTAAAGTCATAGTCATTATCTGTGTCAGATAATTAATTATATAAGAGTATTTACACACATGAGCATCACATACTGTATGTCTGATTAGTAAATGTGCAGCTTCTTCCAGATGCCGAGCAAGACAACTGCTGTACATGCAAACAAATTATGCACCCTTAATGAAGCTCTACACAACCCTACTGTATTATACTGAAAAAGTGATGCAAATATGCATAATCACCATGGCAAAAGATGCTCAAGGGAGTCAAAAAATGCTGTTGTTTTCTCTCACAATTGCAATTTACCGGTACATATATTTGGAGAATTAAGCACTGACATCATCCGTGACAAAAGAAAATAGCACTTCTTGTTTACCTGAGTTAGGTGTTCTTTATAAAATGTGAGGAGAAAAAAGCAGTTAGGTGTGATTGCAGATGTAGAAGTTGACTGGAATAATATAATTATGGGAAATGTCTGTGTAGATTCTCAGTCACTCAGGTCATAGTAATGCTAAGAGCTTCAGTGGAATGCAACTGGACTTCAGTTTTTGGTTTTTGGATACGTTTTACCTCTCATAGAAGACATCTAATAAGCAAGGAATTTAAATATCAATTGCAGGGCTTTTACTGTTACTGGCACTAAAGGATCACAATACTTCTTCCAGTAAAACATGGGGGGGAAAAAAACATGAAATCAAGCTAAACATTTTGCAAAAACAAATGACAGCAGTGGGTATAGCATGATAGTTAGATATGAGGAACTTCCTCAGGCACACAGCGGTATGGTAGCTATTTCCTGACTGACACGTCAACTGTGAAAATCAAAACATGAAATTAGGTTACAGGCGTTTGGCTGCTATGGACTGGATGCTCATCATCACACAAACAACACATCATGCATTGTGCCAAACCGTCAAACTGGGACACATGCAGCCCATGCTCTGTATTTGGACTATTCCGTTTTACCATGAGACACTCAAACCTCAGACATTATCATACTGTCTGTATGCATGTCTTGACTGAAATATTTGAGATTTCTATCCAGCAGTGATCCCCATCTTCAAAGCTGTCACCTTTGGTTATCTCCTGAAAAGGCAAAGCAGGGCTACATCAACATCTTACTGCAAAAAAAAAAGGACCTTGAAACTGCCCATGTTGCCTCCCATATAGTTCCATGTAGCCTCTCAATCAAAAGAAACTGCTTTTGCATTCAAGTCTCAGTGTACGAATAATCAAAAATCCCAAAGGACACATGGGGTCAGAACAAACACAGGCACAGGCACAGAAAATAAAAGTTATGGAAATGTGGCCAAGTTCTGAAGAAGAGTCATAATGTCCACATGGAATTCTTTGCAGGGGGTAGACTCGGATGAAATCCACACGGACGAAAAGGAATCTCTTTCTCACTACGCATGTGTTCGGAAAGGAGACTCTCTTACCACACGCAAGTTTAAACCTTTGGTAGCATAGTTTTAATTAGCAGTGGTCTGCTTCAGCAGAGAATCAGCATCTTTTGGTTTCTGTCAGAACAGCAGCAAGATGTTGTCAGTGCTGGGAGTCATTCATCAAAGCCACATTCACACGACTGACATGAAATCTTTATGTTGTAAATAAAACAGAGACGTGATTTGCAACATTTTTCCTCTTTTAGATGCATAATAACCTTCATGCCCAAACTGGAGCTGTCACACAATTGCCAACGATAGCATTACATTTAACAATATCTTGAGGAAATGTTTTTTTCCATCCCATACATTTTTGTTAAAGCCAATCTGCACAGCTGGTGTCTAGCATTGAGAGGAGAATCTTGCTGGCTCAAGAGGAAAAATGAGAGAGAAAGAGAGGGCCGAAGGTAGGAGGTATGCCTTTAGGAAACAGTACCATGCACAGTGTTTTACCTTAAGCAGCATTTACATTTCAATAGTGATGATTCAAGAATGGGTATTTTTGTGCTGGGTGAGATAGCAATGCCTGGTGTTAATATTGTGACATCTAGTGGCAGCTGCTGATGGACAGAAGAAGAAGCTTGGATCATTTTAGGTTTAGCATTAGACATCTGTCTGAATACGGAACTAATCCAAAATTATTTAAGGACATACATTTATGGTCCGCTAATCAAGTGGTAAAATTATGTTTTGAGCCTGATTAAGCAGTGTGTGTGCGTGTGTGCTGGAAAGAAAAGGAAAAGGAGGGGGGGTTATTTGTTGGAGATTAGCTGTGTGAAGGATAAGTGGATTATTACTGTCTTCGAATAGCCATCAAATTAACCATCCTCTAAACGAATTAAGAGGAAATTGCTGTCTCTACACCTCCACCTGATAGAGCCCATATAATGTACACTAACTTGATCATTAGGCAATTAGAGCTCCCAGAGGCTAAAGCATATTTTATGACTGCATACATTTCAGGTGTTGTGTATTTTGTGTGCCCGGCGATTGTTAGTTCACTATTCTTGGACATAAATGGATTTCACTTAAACACAACAGCGCGTCTGAGGTGGGTAGCAAGGAGGAAAAAATAGACCGCATCCTCCAGGGATCATTTTTATGAGAGCACCATCATTATTCACAATTCTTTAAAGGGCTTAAAGGATGCCAGTTCCCAAAGGATGTTCTCGTGAAGATATTTTGTTTTAATCACAAAAGCTTGCAGTTAAAATTTATGAGGGAAGAAAAAATGAATAATTAACACTTAAATGCACTGACGGGCTTGTGTTATGGCCTCATATTCTGCTCTTCTCCTGGCATTTCCCCAGATTTATGGAGGCATTTCTGTTCTTCCCTGCTGCCAGACACTGATGTCACACCAGACCTACTTCAAGTCAAAATTAAACTGTTCGCAGTGGATCACCCTCTCAGCTCTGCTCTGCCCTGCTCTCATTCAGACAGAAAATCCACAGCTTTGACAGCCAGTTTAAAGAAATTGTGTAACATTTTGGGAAATATGTCATTTCTTTCCAATAGATAGAGAAGATTGACACTGCTGTTTTGTATGTGTGTTAAATGCTGCAATCAATTAGCCTAGCTTAGCATAAGACTAGAGACAGATTCTGACAGGAACAACATATGTTCGATATTAATACTAGCACATCTAAAGCTTACTAATTGTTGTTACATGTTGTATTACATTTATTGAGTTAACTGTCTCCTGGCTGTAGCTTTATATTCATCATCAAATCCAGGGGAGCCAGGGGCAACTAAGCTCCTGCTTATGTACCTCCCTGAAAACAGGATTTGTGAATTTTTTAGGGTCTCTAAAATATTGACAGTACACATTTTTTTCATGTATTTCTAATTTTTTGTAACTTCACCACCATGGTTAATACAAATTCAGTTATCATTGATGTATACATCTGTTGCATAAAAAAAAGAAGCGAACACGAAAGTTTCAAAAGCTGCAGTTCTTCAAATGGCCACTTGAGGCTGATTCCAAAAGCAAATAATAAAACTGAAATAAACAGGTCTAAAACCTGGTGTACAAAACACTGTTTGGTTCCCATTATTGACGCCAGTATAGGGTGATTTTTTTTTTATAAGTGAACTTTTTAATCCACATTAGAGCTTAACGTTATGCATTATTAAGGGCTTGACCCTGTGACATTTGCATGGTCCATGTCAGTTCCACTTGTGCTCCACCTCTTTGTTCATTTTTGGATTAGCTGGGATTTAGAAGGAATCAAGCACTGCCAAGATGGTGACAGCCGGAGCCACCATACTGAGCTTCGAAACCACTCTTCAGGAAGCATATGGGTGACACAACAGAGAGTTTGTCTATCTTTATTCACTGAATGATTTTAACTAAAAGATCAGGAAGGAATACAACTCTCTTGGTACCAGCAAACCATAAAAATAAACTGAAAAACAAACAGAACCCTACGTGGTGCTGGAAGCAGGTAGCAGCAACTACTTTTTATCTGCTTTCTCATTCTTAGTATTCATATTGATGATAAATAAAAGCTATGTTAAGTGCTTTAGAAACTCATTTCTGAAAGCAAAAGCAGTGAAAAAAAAATCAGCTTTCCCTAAAGCCATGTATAGTTTTCACACTGCCACCAACACCAGCTAAATTGAGAAACATTTCAAAATGAAAGAAACAAAAGAGAGGTCCAACATCACATCCAAAGACCAGCCACTACGGCATACAGAATGCACACCTTGACTATAAGCTTGTCTCATGAGCAAGACCTGAGAAAGGAAATACCTGGTGTTGCAGCCAAGCCAGCGAGCATACACAGTGATACAGTGCCAGGTCCTGTCTTTCACAGCCTCCTTCAATGGAGCAGGCAACAGCAGAGGCACCTCATATCTCCTCCACATTTCCCTGGCTGTACCATACACAGACATGTAAGCAAAAACCCAGCCACAGGAATCATGCTCAGCTTTGTTGAGCCTGCCAATCGCACTTGTGCTCGTAGTTGTAAACACAGTGTTGCACTCATTAAATAACTATGTGTTTGCCAGGAGGGACAGCATTAAGCCAGCTCAGTGTTGATTGGAGATCAGAGATAAGATCAGTGCTCTGTTGAGTGTTGTTGATGTGACACTTCAGCTATCTTCAAATCTGCAGTTCAAAACAAGTCAAATCCTGGGTTGCCGCAAAAAAAAAAAAAAAAACAGTGTGTTTCAGAGGAACGATGACTGATATCCCCTAGTGTCGGTCAGCATCATAATTAAGACACAGAAGAAAGACAGAGGAGTAAAAGAGAAGGGGGGAGCGAGCTGCCTGGTTGGGTGCTCAGTATTCTCTACTAATGAAGAGATTGTTCCAATGCTAACCTTTCTTCAAATTAGGCCAGACATTCTAATTAATACATTATAACGGAGAAAAAAAATTGAGAAAATTGAAGCGATGATATTATCACCTCGCTTGCTGTCAGTCAAGAGATGACCCTGCAACATCCGGCTGACAGGGATCCAGGAAAGGTATAGGGCTGGATGGACCTAAAACATTTAAAGATATTGATCCATCCATCCACCCTGACCTCCTCCCCACAGTCACAAATGTAAAAATAGCACCTGTATCAAGGTGCTTGCACAAATGACGTCGTTTGGCTGATTTTTGCTTTTTTTAAACAGGAGAACAGTCTGTTACGTGTAGTGCACCATCTTCAAAATTGGTCAGATCTAACTTATAATTCCTGATGAAACAAACAGCAGAAGACAAAATTAAGATTATATGACATTTCACTTATTTATGTATATCTTACATCAGGAAAAAAAATTGTCAAGGTCTTGCTCTAACAACATTTTGTTTGGATTGGCATTTGCTGCCAAAACTACATTAATGGTCCTCATAATTTAATTTTTTTTTTTATATATATATATATATATATATATATAGTATATATATATATATATATATATATATATATATATATATATATATATAGTGTGTGTGTATATATATATATATATATATATATATATATATATATATATATATATATACATATATATACACACACACACACACACACACACACACACACACACATATACAGCCTTCTCTTTCAAAACTATACTAATATTCAGTTCATCTAAAGCAACAACAAATACTAATTCGATACTACAATAAAATGCTGAATAAGAATAAGTTGTTTGCATAAAAACATTTTAAAATAAATTCTATGTTAAATAATTACAGTTTCACTATCAACACTCAATATCAATATCTCCCTTTATCTTGCCGTATTACCTGGTAATAATGTAATCGGAAATCTAAACAATTAGATCATAAAATACAGCAATTGGTTTCCTAAACACGATATTGTTTCCTTATTTATTACCAAACGTATTATCTTCCTCCCTTGTATTTGAATATAGGTTCTACATAATTGTTTAACTAGTACAACCATGGACACTAAATTATTGCACCGTAATTTGTGGGCTGTGACCTCATCAGTTGCCAATATGTTTGCACAAAATACCAAAAGATTCAAGCAGAAATGGCAAAATGTGGCATCTTGATCTTAAATACGCATCATCTGACAGTGTAACGATTTAACACAACAGAGAGAGAAGAGGCAAAGCAAAGCAACAGTGAGGGGGTTTGATTCAGCATCCTACTGGTAGAAGATCATAATGTGGAAAAGGACAATCTTCAGAGGATCTTCCAGAGGCAGAGGATGTACTGTGCAGTGAGGGGAGATAGCTTGGAGGTACCAGCCACTGCGTGAGTGCCTCAGTCAAAGATTAAGATTTTCCCTTTGCCCTGACAATCAGACCTGACACCCGCTGTCTGCAGAGGAACAATAGACAGTCGATCTGCCAGCGGAGTCAGAGCACTGAACAAAGATAGAAACAACTAAAACCTTGATTGGATTAGCTTTAGTCACATGTTTAAAAAAACAAAGCTGTACAAGCAATAGAGTAGTTTTAAATGATGCATTAATAAATGTAATTTTAAATAAATCAAAACCATAGCAGCATGCTGTCCGATCCATCTCTAATGAAATGAACAGCAGCATTTCATACGCTGCTGCCATCTGTCAGAGTAGAGGCAAATACGGTGAAAGTTTTGAAATGGTCACAGTTGAGTTGTCAACACAATCTAGTTTACAAAGCACTTTCTCCTCTATCGACAGAATTTTCATTACATCAAGATCCTGTCACCGCCTCGTGCTTTTAGTTGCTTAAGCGCAAAATTCTGTGGCTTCTGTGGAGAAATCAGGACTGAGCAGGGAAGGGCTCTTTCCTGCCTCGGTACTCCTACTTATCAGAGAGGAAAATTACCATGTGAAAAATGCTGCAGCAGTCTAAAACTTTGCAAGATAATACTTCTGAGAGTAGCATCCATCACCTTCACTTTCCCTCTACGAGTCTCTTTGTTGGTTTGATAAATTAAAAGTGCCGTGGTCACAGCAAAGGAGAGGGGCAAAGAGTGCTACACTGCTTTGTTTTTTAGTACCTTTCTGTATTGAGAATGCTCTTCACAGAAACATATAAAGAGGCTGACCGTGATGATGAATACGGGAATATTATCGAAAGCAAAACATCGGCAGTAAGTAGCAGTTGTAATGGATGTTATTATACATTACCATAATAGAGCATCTTATACAATTTTCAGTATTGTCGAGTCGAGTTCGGCCAACCAATTACCAGTTTACATTAGACTTAATGTGTGGCGCCTTTCTTCTTATTCTTCTCATTTTGAAAATTCCGCAGTCAATCCAAGGTTTTCCTGGAAACACCAGACCAGAGATCACTGCACTAATCAAACTTGCTAGAGGTAAAAGCATGCATTAGTGTTTGAGTGTCTTCCTGGGAGAGAAAAGGCTGCACTCTGGCAATATTCCTGAGATTATAAAAGCAGATTTGATGGTATTTCTGATGTTGGCTTTAAAGTTTATATCAGAGTTTAAAACACATCCCAAGATTGTAGTTAGGGGTTGACCTTCGCTGGAGATTTAAAGTGAGTGGACTTCAGCAACTTCAGCCTG
Organism: Amphiprion ocellaris; assembly: GCF_022539595.1. Taxonomy (NCBI): domain Eukaryota; kingdom Metazoa; phylum Chordata; class Actinopteri; family Pomacentridae; genus Amphiprion; species Amphiprion ocellaris. The sequence continues at coordinate 14,159,675 of NC_072781.1, read as the reverse complement.
AAGTTTTATCCTATTTACAACAACTTTTGTTCCAGCCAAAGAATAATGAGTTTAGCTGATACTGTCATGGTACAGAGACGGTACAGAACTATACAGTGAGGTATCATCTGCGTATTTATGACAATCATTCCTATGTGTCCAATATGTGCTAGTAACAGCACATTAAAGCTGAACAATGCAGGACCAAGAATTATAGCTTTAGGAAATCTAAAATATTAATTTTATACCCAGCAAGGTATAAACACCAAGGAAGAGAGCAGTCTTTGGTAGAAAGATTTGGCTTGGATCAGCAAGACATCTAACCTAGCTCATGAGAATGTACTTGCCAAACCTTTATCCAAAAATCAGAAAACAAAACATTGTTTATAATGGATGAGGCTTCAGCAAGTAGCTGAAAACTCCTCAAAACTTTCAATTCAAAGACTTTTAAGTTAGCGGACAAGAGAGCATGAGACAATCTCTGTTACTGTGGTAGCTGGGGTGCCAAAACTTACTTTAAATAAACAGAAAATAACCATTTCATAAAAATATTGAGTTTTCTAGAATTAAAATACATTTTGCAGCCTTAATTCTACATGATTTTGTGTGTAATTCTGCTGTTTTAATGTTTATTGAAGTGTATTTACATGTGTAGAAACAATGAAATTATCTATGATAGATTACTAATGCCCACAGATATCATACACAACATTAATTCTTTGTTAATTGTCACTAATTGCATATAATTTTCTGAACATGTTAACGGCTTTACACTTGAATTTAACAATTCCATGTATTCAATGAAAGGAAAATACTTGTGAAATTATGATACATTTGTGAATTGTAAAAAACTTTTAAAATAATTTTTTAAATGAACTTTTAATGTCATTGACAAAGATTTTTTAGTGTCTTTTTACATTCAACGTGTAAAGTCACAGTCTATTGTTTTCAATTTTATTAGTATTTTCATGTGTTTCAAAAATAAAGATAAAACCTGTAAAATTAGAAGTGAAATAATCAGCAAATTAAGGGCTGTTTTATACATGCATTTAATTCCTGTGTTAAACATGTGGTCATGCCGGTAGTGTAATCTTTAAATGCAGTTTAGTTCCCCAAGTCTATTGTAGCTTCTCCCACTTTTCCCTTTCTGAAAAATGCTGCATTCAGACCTGACTTGGGTGAATGTCTCTAAAGAGAGTGTGCTGCAGGTCAGGCATACTGTCCTGGGCTGACAGCGCAGCCGAGTTATTTTCACATAAATCTATAGAGAAAGATTACTGCCTGATAGGAAATGGCATTTCTGATAGCCCTTACAGTTATCAATTTTCCTGTCTTCCCCTCACTCCATTATCTTTTCCCCCAAAAGAACCAGGCCTCTGTAAATATTAAAGACTTTGCAGGGGAGATTTGTTGCCTTATATCCACAGATGCTGTGCAAACAATATGTGGATGTTCTCAAAACTATTACTAACCTTTGTATCACTTTATTTGGCTTTAGCGACCTTGTCAACCTCTCTAAAGCTATGCAGAGACAAAGAAAAAATACAAAAAAATTTTTTCAGTATGTGTCAGTTACCTTGAAATATAACTTAGGGCTCAGTTCTGGTTATTTGTTCCCTCTATGAGGCGTTATCACTGACCTACAAAAAGCTTCCTGTTAGTGTTACTGTGATGATAAGGTCAAAGCAAACTGGGCCATCAGAAGACATTACAAAATTCAGTTAGCAGGGTTTCAATTAAATTTAGCGAGACTGCATTACATCATCCTTGTTTTTGACCCTGTTCATTGGTTGCCAATGAGTTTCAGAGTTGACTTCACCATTTTAATTGATTACATTTCATGCCCTTTATAAGCTGATTCCAAATTTGAATTGCAGAGTCATTGGTTCCCAGAGCTTCAGATCTTAAGACATATTCATGATTCCCCATAATTACATCCAACCGATTCTAATGTGTGTATGTTGTTTTCCTTTTTTTAAAAAAAAATAAATCTCAATGTTGATGCAGAGATGTAGTCATGGTACATTAGTTTCACAACACAAGGACAACAGAAAATGATATTATGGTGCAAAGGGACATACAGGAGAGTACAACAAACAGACTGAGAGTCATGTGCTATAGCAGATGAAGTTCCAGTAAACAAAACCTCCTGTGGGATTATTGTAAAGGAAGGAAATTAATAGGGCATACAAATTACTAACACTTCTGCTGAATGTCAAGGACGTGTAAGATGTTTGTTTTTCAGCAGCAATCCTATATATCTGCAATAAAGAATCAATTGACGCATGTATTTGCTTCAGTATTTAAAGACATAAGAGTAAGATTGCATTTTTGAGAAGTGTAAAGTTGTGATCAAGAGATACAAACCAGACATTTATTTATTTGAAAATGGTACATTATTAAAAAAAGAAAAAAAAGGTCATGTCCCTGTGAATAAAGTGGATTTGCTTGGTTTGACAGAATGTGGAATAAAAGATTGGCTTAATGGGTGACCTCATGTCCAGGTCATGAGAAATCAAAGCCGTCCATAATGTTCAAGCGGCTGCCACCGTGATTCATGTTGATGACAACAGGTCACACGTCAATGCTAATTTGTTCAGTTAAATTACCTAATGAACCTTTTGAATGAATTAACCCACCAAATTAGAATTGATGAATTATCCATCAGCAGTGTGAAGCTGAAAGTTTTAAATGAATAAGAATAAAACATATCAACAGTGAGTGAAACTGGTCACCTGCATAGATTGTGAGAGAAACTAGAGTGTCCATTAAGTCAGAGAAGCTAGAAAAACACAAAGATCTAAGCAAAGCAACACCAGGTTTCTGTAAAATCCTTGCATCGTCACATCGGTGTCCTCTTGACAAAACAAACAGGTATTTAAATAGCAGACATTAATCACAGTTACTTTCCCAGGGAGAGACCGTGCAAACTCGCCCTGCTCTCCAGTGGTTACACTGAGCACCTTGAGGGAACTATTCTTTGCTGTTTCCAGATGCTTAGTTCTGCTCCATTTCACCTCTCTCCAAGTTTCTGATCAAGCCTTGACTTCATTACACTCTGGTGTATGATTTTTGAGGAACCATGAAAATTGAAGCTCCCGGTACTGTATTCATGCACTCGATCAATTTTCCTTTTATCCTTCGTGATTTTTGCAACAAAAATCAAATATTTTTCCACTGAATTGCGGCTGTTGGCTTTGGTTATTATTGCTTTTCTGGCTAATCATGTACTATAGAGGGCATAGGGTCCTTCATGCTGCTTCGAAAAAGTGCAAACGTTTGAATCTGTCTTAACAAAGACACTATGTCTTAGCAAGTTTCCAGCTTTCCCTATTGTGTCTCTGATTGCATTTGAGATGTGGCAAGTGACAGAAGTATGGATTGCCTGGTTGCATGAGCAATTTCTCTGTATCCCGTAATTGCACTATATTGATGCGAGAGAGGGGGGTTTTCATTTCATATCTTACAATTCCACAGTTGGCTGACGAAAATGGGGCACTCTGCTCTTTGTGAGCCATGACATTCTCATTCTGTAGAACAGCCTGGCCTGCTTTGTGTATGTGTGGCAAAGGCTGAATCTAGTAGTGTGCAGTGAAGATGCATGATAGCATTCTTCATTATACTGCATGTGCTTTTCTTTTTTTATTATTATTTCCAGCGCTGATGGAAACTGAGCTCCTAGAAAGGCTTCTTAAGGAAAAAAATAAAAAACATAGAAATGCGTCAATCGTTGCAGTCTTACAGTACAGTTACAACTGTTAACAACTGCTCCCTTGTTAGAAAAAAGAAAGATCAAATGAAATGCTGTAGAAAATGACAGACACTCTAAACTGAGCTGTGTGCAAAACAAGTGGGTAAAAGACAGTGGAAATCCCAGAACTGCATGATAAAACTGAAACATCACATGCTTCATCAATTATTTACACGTAATATATTTGTGGAAATGATGAATGATGTTTAATTGTAGAGAGCATTATTTAAACCCTGCGGTGTCAGATTTTTAAGAAATCTTAGAACTGAAATGTTGGTGGAAACACAACCTTTTTTCTTTTTTCTTTTTTTTTTTTTACACCTTTGAACTTTTGTGAACTTGTGCATAATACCTTTGCTGTAATTCCTCTACTATTACACAGGAACTGTGTAACTCAGCACTGCAGTCCATGCCAGTGCAAAATAAGTTTACAAATCTGCTGTAGCAAACGGAGGAAAAGCAGCTGAAGAGTCGAGTTTGATGATGCTCAGTCTTTTGAATGTTTTCAGTGTTTTGCACACTTTCTGAACACTTAATTGTATAGTGGTGCTATAGTTACGATTGCCCTGAGCTGTGAGCACCACATGTGATCAGCAGTCATAGCGAGCAGCTGCTGTAAGCCATATGGCCCTTTGAGCTGTGGTGGAAGAATCCCGGAGTCCTCATTAAACAGCTCATGGACCATTGGCCCAAAGACCCGACTGCTTCTCTGACGCTCTGCATTACCCCTGATATATTCCTACAAAGTGGCGGCTGTAACGCCTCCTGAATTTAATGAAGTGGCTTCCATTATTTTATTTTTCTTGTATGTTTGCAGCTGAAGTAAATTTGGGGATTCGATTGTGCAGAAATCCTTTTGGATGTAGCTACGGCCTAACATGAACGCTCAGCCTGAGCCTGGATGGGTGAATGTTCAGTTGTGATGGGCAGGAAAAGGAACATCGCTAGTAATAAAAAAAAATAACACTCATAAGAAATGCATCATTTCAGTTGTGAGCTGAAGGAAGAAATAAGAAATCATTCATAAAGTAATGAGTAACTCAATACTAAACAAACGATTTCCATTGGGGATTGGGAAAGTTTGATCGTTTAATATTCATAGTTTCATTTACTCACTAAAAACAGAAGTTCCTACTTACTTTCTAGCCACTAAAATCCAAAAAGAGAAACTCCAAGATGATGAAGATTTGTAAAGCAGTGCTGGTCTTTTTTGCCTGGATTTCACCACTAAGGACACTGGATTCTTCAACCAACTGACTGGTGGAGGCGACAAGAAGCCAAGAAAATCTGCAGAAACTGAAAAACAGCTGAAACTTCCTTTGCTTTTTTTTTTTTTTTAAATCAGACAAAAAAAATAACACAGAACATAACTCAAACAGCAGTGGAAGAAAAATATTGTTGGAAAAAGTTGTATTTCATTCTTGAATTCTTTGATTAGTGTATCTGTTTTCCTTTACTTTTGGTGCTTTGTGAATTAAAATGTGAAAACAGCCTTATCTCAGTCTTACTTAGTGAAATTAACTTCTACAATGCTTTTATTTATTTTCAGACTTGTTAGACAGGAAGATTGGAAGATAAGTTTGGTGTTTTGAGGTTTTTCTTACAGCTCTAATGAAAAATGAATGGTTGTTGCTCTAAGACATCAAAATCTGTCCACATTAATACAACTCATTAGATCACATAATCTCTAAGTTTTAACATTATTATGGATATTTAAAGTTGCACTTGTCATGTTGTCTTACCTCACTGTTCATGCAACTGTCTATGATTAGTATTAGCTGTTGTTTGCTGTTGTCAACCATTTCCACAATGGAGTTAATAAGTTTAACAGACAATTTGTCATTTTGTATTATTTGTTGGTTTCTGTAGCTGCAGTAAAACAATCCTAATTTCCAGACTCTAAGAAACGGTATGATAAAGACCACGAGAAAGAAAGAGGCCATAAACGGGACAATTTGGGATCATTTTAAATTAATTTGTGAGGACCACATTGTTACAAAACAATTTGCAACCCCAATTTCCAGCTATCCTCAGTGTTACTTTCATTTAGCACAGTCTAATTTAGATTTTTGTGTCCTTGGAGCAACATTGGGCAATTGCCTTTCTCTTCCTCGGAGTGCTCAGCAAAGACATGATTTATCAGGAGCTCATTGATATTCAGCAGCGTGTTGACCAGTGAAGTGACAACGCATAACAATGAGTGCAATTAAGTTTCCATGTTTTCGGTAATCAAACTGAATGCATAGTGAAAGTGTAGCTTTCTCACTTGAATGCTGAGGACCTGTTGACCAGACACTTTAGACTGGAGCGTCAGCATTAAGTAAATTGAGGGAAAATGAATAGAGAGACAACTCAGACTTATTAAAAACTGATTTTACTTTATTTTTCAGAACCTACTTGTGATAATATTGGTCTTTCTTATTTGTAAGTTGGTGTATACTAGAACACAAGTAGTATCACAGCTTCAGGACTTCACTTGTGGAAAAATGAGTCCACCCCCTAGAAACTGTTGTCTTTTTTTGACATATTTGGACTAGCAGACATTTGATCCTCTTTGAAGCGGTGCCTACAGATAAAGGTGGTGTGTTTTTTTTTCTCAGTATACCTTGGAGAGCTCTTTAGATCTCTTTAGGCATGTTGACAACACACTTCGAGAGCAAAGAGAACAGCAGAGCCTACAGTGGATGTCAAAGGTTTAAATAAGACGGGTTTCTCCTCGTCATCAAATCTGGAGCCCCCGAATCACATTTTATGGAGTTGAAGGTTTAAAAATGATAAAATGTAGATGTTTTTCTTATTTATCTGATTTAGATAATTGCTACTAAATGCCACTTTGATGTTTCATTTGTTTGAGTATATCACCTTTATCTGTAGACACTGTTTCAATAGCGGGGTGAAAAAATTCCCCAATTTCACAAAAAAAGCTTCTACACTCACTTGAGGTGGTTTTGGACTTTTTGGAAAAAAGAGTTAATGTGCATAATTTTCTGAATAAGTTCTGATGGAGCAAATTTTAGACTCACATGACTGATCAGCTGTCTCTGCTTCTTATACCGTCCTCGTCTCCAGACAGCGTGATCATGACTAATATCTGCTGACATGAAAGAATAATTACAACTTGTCCAATTAAAAAGGACTCCTAAAGACTTCTCTCCATTTTTCTTGCATAGATCGGCAACATTTTTTTCCCCATTCTTCTTCAAGGTGCTGGCTATAAAACAAAGTGGGCAGCATTCCAGATCACATGTAACACAGCTGTCCTTACAAACTACATGCAGTCAGTACTGTGTCATGCAGTGTGCATACGACTGGGGACACACTACCTCGTCGTAATATTGTGCCGTCCTCATATTGCGCTCACAGTCTGTAGTGCAAAATGAGCTGTCATGTCTTTGTTCGCTCTCTGTGGCTCAAGCTTGTTTCTCCTCACAAGAGACACCATGATGTAAGTGGTGTAACTGTGCCGAGGATTGTGGGTCAGAATGGTCAGAGAGGCATGCTGGTTTGCACACTGCAAAGTCTGACTGGATGCAGTATTCCTGGCAGACAACATTGGATATAAAATGCATTGGGACATACTTTTTTTTCCCTTTTCTGGTATAGTATATGGTGTGGTGTAGGTACCAGTGTGCACTTCTGGATGGATAATTCACAGCCCAGTTTATTCAGTCCAAAGTAATCAATGAAAACAATACAAATTTGTCTATTTATTTATTTCATTTGGCAGTTATATGGAAACACAGCTAATAAGGATTAGGGCTGAAATGATTCCTCGAGTTATTTGAGTAATCTGATTATTAATTCTTCTTGAGGCAAAATTCTGTAACTCAAGGCTTCGTTTAGTCCACTACATACTAGACCCCAGGTCACTACCTGGCAGACCGTAATCCCAGTCCAGAACCAGACTTCACCCTATATGGACCTGGACCTATAATCAATAAATTATAAGGGGATTTTAAATTTCACTGGATGCTTCTACTTTAACCGGCGCAGCTTTTCCAGTGTTTACAGTGTTGGTTTAGCAGATCAGAGGCTGAACTACGAAGGCAGTTTGACATAGTCAGGCTTTCTTTGCGAGTCAGTTCGACAAAAAATAAAACCTCAGTCAGAGTTAACAGGTATGAGGGTGGTTTCCAAATTTCTTTGTTAACTAAGACTTTCTGCTTCGAACTCGTCCACACAAACAGAGGCGTTTAACGCATCATTTGAATCATTTTCCACAGAAAATGAACCGATTGTGTGTAGCTGCTGCTGTCAATATGTTGTTTTTATGCAGAACAACACGGAACATAGAATTCTATGACGGTAAAAAGCGCTGCGACTGGAAATTATGTGAGATGGGTATGCTGGTAGAAAACTGTTGAAAGTGCATAATGTATTTATTTTACCGATCAGCGCAGTGCATGTAGGTCTGACATTGTCTCATAATGAAGAAAATCACTTTAATTTGTGGCCAAATCAAAGTGAAACTAAAGTTATTGATTGAATATTCTCTGTAATAAATACTAATGAACTGATCAGTTTTCTTATTTGTGTTCTATCAACTGCAGTACCAGCAGTAAAAACGAACCAAACATAAAAACATATTTCTGTGATTTGTGCATCACCAACTGAATACATATTAGGCTCCCATGACTTTGAGTTTTAGTTAAATACCCCTGTACTATTCTATATATGTACAATACATCACAGATATCTGTCCATGTTCCGGCAGGATGGTTATTTCTGTTGCACAGCACCCTCACTTCTGCTTTGCTGCATTAAATTGCCAGAATAATCGATATAATACCCAATTACTAAAATAATCGATAGCTGCAGCCCTAATAAGGATCAAATGTTTGCTTGCAAAACTATGTCCAAAAACATTACTACCTGCAATAAAGACATACTGCTCGTCACCATTATTACTTTAATTATCTGAACCATACCATAGCTTTCCTCAAACAAGTGTGACTTTATGCAGGAGTTGATGGAGTTTACTTGCTATCGGTTGTACTGTAAACACAGTTAACAGCAGAATAGTGAATTGTGCATTTTAAAAGAGGGAGGCCAAGTGTTCGGGCTTTCGACAACTTTCGAATGCCCATTTTGGCTGCTCGTTCAACCAAACCAACATGAGATTACAACTAATGCAGACTATTAATGATCATTACTGATATTGATTAGCTATTATTCATAGGTGCGGAGCGCAGGTCCTGATAAATTGGATGAATTATGTAACAGCCATGAAGGGTACATTTTTGCGATACACTAAATGAAAATGAAAAATTACTTGAATTAGCCGCATTTAGCTGAATATTAACATATAATGGTCAAATTTCTGAATTTAATGAATTGCATTAGTCATTACTATACATCAGCATGATAGTAATTGATTTGACAAGTTTATCTGAAACGACTTGATATTTAAGTGCCTCATGAGGCAAATGGATGTGTGAAATTGCATTTATGTTGCAGTTAATTTCTGTACCATCTTGAAATATGTGTGACAAAGTATTAAAAAATGAACAATAAATGTATATATAAATGAGTATAAACTCATGGATTTTATGTTTCATCCTCAGAATTCACTGAGAAAACAAAAGAAGCGTTATGAAATTTGCTGCATCTGACAGGAATGAAAGAGAAATCTTGAAATATACAGAGCAATAATAATGTTGTCAGAACAGAAAATGAAGGAAACTGGGTTTTCACCTAAATGCAGCAATTTAGCAAAAGCAGATTCAATCAGGAAACACAGAACAATCAGCCAATCAGTTTCACCAGAATCATCATTAGTGAATTTGTTATGTTTCTGCTCTGTTTTTACACTGTAATGACATAATTAGAATGTCACTATCTAATTACTGCTAATCATCTAATCAAGTGAGCAAACAACTGCCCTGAGACCAATATCTGAAACAGGCACAGCTACCCCCTTTTTTTTCTCCCCCTGAACACACTGTCAATGACTGTGGATGTTATGTAATCCTTGATGTCAAACTTTGCAAAGCGTGCTTATATGTCAACCCTGTCCATTAACAGCATGTCTATGGAAATATTACTGCAAAGGTCATTGCCTCAAGGAACAGCGAGACAGAGGGGAGCGAAATGTGCGTGAAATAGCTGTGGCTAGTTGCCTTGCTGGCACAGCTCTCTGCCTTGCTTGCCATTTAAAAGCCAGTGAGCTTGGCTGATAATCCCTTTCAAAGGAGTGGGTCTGATCCCTGAGCTTCAGCCGCTATTGATTCCCTGTTTTATTGTTCTTTGATTTCCATTTTAGTTATTTAACAAGCAGATGATGGATTGGTGACCTTCAGCACTGCCCTGTCTGGCTTCACTCCTATTTCCTAAACTCGTGTTTGTCTGCCCTGTCTAAGAGTATTGTTTACTGACTACCATCCCGTTTTTTCCTCCCTGCAAGTAATTGAACTTGTCTGTTTTTCCCTGTCTTTTTAAAGCACAAATTTCAAAACTATATATTGCTGTGATGCTTGTGAAACGTCTGTATGTCTGGCTGAACAACCGCCTAAAAACTGCGAGCTGGATAGCATCCATTTTAAAGAGCCTGTGCAAGAACGCTTGGTATGAATAGCAGAAATGAAATGAAAGTAATAAGAGATGTTTCATGCACCAATAGTCTCCTCTGTGATAGTGAGCTCAGGGGTGCAGGGTCTAATCCATTGGATTTTAGGTTTGTGATGGAGAAGATTAGAGGGAAAACTAGTTCTTTTTTTTCCTGAAGTCTTCCCCTCGCTTGTTATTCTCCTCTTATTGTCTCTGAGCTCATTGTGATGTCAGAAAGACTGATTTGCTTTTATAGAAAAAGATGAAGAAGAAATAAGCTCAGCATGCATTATGGAAGCTACATAAAACACATGGGCAAAAAAAACATCCAACAGCAACAAATTACAACTTTTAGATAAATATTCAGCATTCTGCAGAGTAAATTATTTTTTCTAAAGTGATTACTGAAGATACAACGCACAGTAGCGCACAGTCGGGAAGATACAGGCAATAATTAGTTGTAATCTGACTGATTTTGTTTGATTCTGATTCAGTTTTTACACAGAGAGGCAGCAGAGAGAATTATGCATGACTTCATTTGACAGACAACTAATAACACATCAAAGGCAGGTGAGCACAAGTTTCCCAACACATGTATGGCATATTCATTAAGAGGGGTTCATGATTTATTCAAGCATTCCATTTCACAATAAAAGCCCCCCTTAGAAGGCTTTGATTCTTATGAAAGAAAGGTATTCTTTCGGGGTTCGTGTCCTAAGTTTTGACGGCTTGAAAGAAAATCACAGGCAAAAATAAGGGGAACAGTTTGATCGGCGTTTAGTGTCATGACGTGTATGAGTTCAAATGTGTGTACGAGCCGCTGCCTTCAAAACAGCCTGCAGCACAGCAGATACAGAATATCACATATTAAACTAAGAGAAATGTTAATTTTCTCCTTACATCCCCTGGGAATGTAGACATTCTGTTATCCCGTGTGTCATGCATTACTGAAACTCCACTGTATCCCGCTGACACCTAGCTAGACTTCGCCTGCAGACACTAGCACAACGTGATTGCTAGCGCTGCAGCTGGTTACTAGATTTTTGCAACCAAAATGAAAACATCTAATAATTCATTGGGTGTCCCCACCCTTCAGCCTCCCCTGTCAAAATCCTGCTGCTGCACACCTCATTGCCTCCCTGTGGGAGCAGCGGCAGGGCAGTCTCTGTCACATTTGATTATGGCCTTGAAGGCAAAGAGCAACAACATAATAACCTTATCAGTAACAGATGATTGAGATCTTCAAAGGCCCTGTTCTGCCTCAGTGCCTGTTCATCTGACTGGCCAGTGATGCAGCCTGATCAAAGGCCTCCAGAACATGGTAGCTAAGCAGCTCTGGTTCTCACGAGCTACAGCTTATAACCAGTCAGCTACTGACACCGCTCATGTATTGCCACTGACAGGTGTCACATCTTGGCTTCCTGGGTGGTGCATCATGCCTACTGATCAGGGAGAGTCATTGTTATTTGATCTAAAATGCCCTTGGTGTCAGATAAAAGTGCTGAAGTTCTGAGATGGAGGCTTAAATGATTCATTTACAATCTGCATCTTGGAAGAATTCAAGAAAGACGATGGCGCATTTCTCTCAGGGTTTCGAAGGTTTTGCAGTACGTTTGTGGACAAATGGACCAAAGTGTGTTTATGTCATCAACAGTGATGCTGCATTGGACAGGAAACTTGTCTGGGATTGACCCCATCCCTGCACAACCCTTAATATGAAGTGAAGCAATTACCAGGTAAAGACAGTAAAAACATGAATAAATGAATGTGTAATCCACTGAAACTGGGTAATTAAAATTATTCACACCCTTGCAGTTTAAAACATTTTTAAAGACATTCAATGATTGTTTTTTCTGTGCTACAATGTGATGTATGGATTCAGACACAAGCCAGGCGGGTAATGCAGCAATAGAGCAGCAGAGCAGTTATAGTTGATGGAACTAGTAAACAGTGTAAATGACAAATGCATTTAAATGCAGCGTGGAGCAAAGTGTACAATCTATCTGCACAGGCCATAGATAAAGGCATTTAATTAAGCACTTTAATAGTATTTTTCAAAAGGTTTTCTGAGAACTATTCAATAGCTTATGCTGTACATTTCCACTACATGACATTATTTTTGGCTCCAGTCTCAGATTTTCCACTGATAGGCAATTTTCCTGGCATCATACTGAGATACATGAGAGGTTTTTACCAAAATCACATTCATCTAATTTTAGCCCAATCAATTTCCCTCACAGATCAAAGAGGATGTGTGCGGTTTCAGATGGGAAACTGTGCATATGTCAACTCCTTTCATTTTAATTTAGCATAATTTTGACATTATGTACTGTTTTTGCAGAGAACTGGAAAATAACATTAATGCATGTTGTTACTCCATATCTCTCCTACTTATCTATTAGATGTAGCTATAAGTATCTTACATAGAAGCAAAAGAGAAGTTGGGTGTTGGAGTACTTCTTTTGATGCAGATGGTTGGACCAGCTATTTATCTTTTACTTCTTAAGCACTTTCTGTTGTTGTTTTGCAAAGGATTGTCAGCACGCATTATCTTGATATCACTGCTAGATTTGATTGACTGTCTAGTGTACCCTATAATCCCTGTAATCTGCAGAAAGGGAAATTCTTTTATTTTTAATTAGTAAACAAGCATCAGTGTCAGAATGTGGTGATCACATGTAACATTTATTTTCCCTGACATGTCTTTATTACGCATCGCCACACATGTAGCTTTCATGTTTGCTCTCTGCAGCCCACATTGCAGCAACTCTCCTTGCAAAAGCTGGTCTTTGCCAGTGGCTCCATCTCTCTGTGTCACTACACTGTAAAGACATAAAGGTTAGCAGCGTACAATTTAGCATCCAAAAAGACAAATCCAAGGATTTGCAGCTGCACGTACCACCTGAATATTTGTACCTAGACTTTTACATCTCTCTGATGCAGCTACTCTTTGATGTTTTTACATCTTTGTGGTTGCAAACACCTACAAGGGATAATTGTTTGATTTTCAAGTTAGACACAAAAGTCATGTTATATGATGTCAGCTGTCACTTTATTTATTAAACTCAGCAATCGCAGTACAACATGGTGGAATTGCATAAATATCCTCATTTATAATTCATACCAACTCCAAAAAACATTCAAGTTAGCGCAACACCATTTCCAAGTGCATGTATTATAATATAAGACAGAAAGGTACTGTTGTAGCGAAAATGCATAAATAGAAAAAAAATCTGTGTTTGAGGATTAACATAAGTTGGATACAATCAAAAAAGGCACGTGCACTCTAAGTGGAACGGTCACAACAAATTGTGCAACATTTTGACATTCTGACTTTATTAGGAAACATTTGACCATATTCATGGACCATTAGCAAGCACTTTACGTAACAACTGATCAATTATTTAATTTGCCTGCCTATTAAGCAAGTTTTTCCCGTCTTGACTAATTTGTGACTCTGCAACTAAAACCATCCCGGGTGTCTTAACCACTATGAACCCAAAGTGACCCGTGCATTCTCCTTTTAAAGTCTAACAAATAATTCATTGCTATCTGGTTCTCAGACAGACCTTTAATAATCCCTCACCCCCTCCCACCACCGTCCGCTCTCTGCCACAGTCATCTCACACGTTAGAGCTCCACTGATCTGAGGCTGTGAAAAGCAGTTATTGCTCTTCCACTGCTTGTGTGTCAGTGGGGAATTTTCCAAGTCTCAAATAACAAAATACAAGAACAGATTCCGGCCCTTTGAGAGTCCATCGACAGTGAGCATTAAGGTTATACTAATTGCATTAAGCTAAGCCTTCCATGAAAACTGAATTAATCTTGATGTGCTGCTGTTGTTGTTGTCTCTCCGTTGTTTACGCTTGCTCTTTGAGTTCATTACTCTAACATTGTTGCTGTTGGGCCACTTTAATTTGTACATTGAGGGAAGAAGAATGAATGTTAATGGGTGTCTGTGCAACACATTTATATGAGATTTATGAAATTAAATACTGAATGCATTCTTCTCACTGTATTTCAGCATCTGCCATTGCATTCCCTGCGTCCCTTGGTGATTGGTGCACGGCTGGCTGGAGGGGACTGGCCTCATGTAGTCATGTTAACTGGGAGTCTGCTGCCACCCGTCTGTTCCTGAAACCTTGATACGAACAGATACGCCATGCTAAAGTGGTTGCATTACATAGTCAGACCCTGCAGACAGCATTCCTGTCATCCCTGTTGAAGCCCCTTTCCTTGACCTGAATACTATGACTACGAGGAATGTGCAATAGAAAAGCTTCCTAGGGTACTGGGGTTAAGTTGAAACCAAAAATTGTTGCAAAGAAATTAAATTGCTGAAATTAGAACCCTACACATTTGGTATAAATACTCGATATTAAGGATATCACACAGACTCTCTAGTCTTGTCATGAATCTCACAAACCTTGAGTAATTACACTAGTTCTTGTATTTCTACAGTAAGCAGAAAAAAGTTCAATACAAGAGAAATATAATGTTGTTCATTATGCGGACTGTCTTTTTTGGCGTCATCTGCAATTTGTAAATGCCTCACTAAGCTCTATTTTCATTATATGGCAACTTAGTTTAACTTAGTTTGTGAATCACAAATGAAGTCTTTTGATTGCTTATCTATATTTAATATCCCTTCAACACTTTATAACTGCAAAGCTGGTGTCTTAATTGTGAATTTAATTGGATGTAAAGTTTCCTCTAGAATAAAATTATCTGTCAGTGAGGACTTGACTGCCCCGGAATACAAAGATTTGTGACAAACTTCCTGAAATGAGGGGGGGGGGAAAAACTCATCACACCAGCAATAATTGGACTTGGACCATTTGTGTCTTGATAACATACCTTTTCATTTATATTACTTAATTTGAATTTATTCTCATGCATTTGCAGTTACATCTTGCCCATTTTGACAGTTCATGACTGAGTTAAAAATAAAATACTTTGTGTTTAGTTTTCAAAGCTGTGCAGAATATAAAATGTGTTTTGATGAAACTTTCAATGTATAATATGCAAGTGTCAACTTGAACCACACAACCTAATCAAAAAATATAAGCTTTTATTGGTAGTAAATTGCATGCTGCTGAGAAGCCACACGTCTGTTGCAAACATCATGCTGCAGACCTCCATCTTACTGTAAGCCTCTAAGAACTAATCTGACTGGGTGTTGCGTTGCATAAGGTGCGTGATGCAGTATTGTTTCTCATTAGTATCCAGCGTGTTAAGATGCCAACTGACAGCAGTCCTGGGGGATAGCTTTGCGCTGCTCCCTTATTTATGTGCCCAGTACGACTCAGGAACGTCTCATCCTACATGCTCTCCACATCCCCCATCTTTATACATCAAGCTCAACCTCAGGAGCACCTCTGGCAATGCAGAGGTTGGGTATATTTGTCTACCCACTCACCGAGGCGACGGCGAGGTCGGGGAAGGTTTTCAGACGTTTCAGTTTTATGTAAATATAATTCATGACATGCAAAAACATTCATTTGACGTTGTCTTAAAATAACAGCAGATGCTATTTGAACAACACGTAAGTCCGCTTATGTGGACATGAAAAATTAAAGGTCGATTTGTATGGAAGAGATGTTCCCAAATAGCTGGGTCGATTCTGTAGCTGATTGCTGTGCCACTGGATACTTATATGTGATTGGAGCTGATCAGGAATGGAGGCTAGTAGGCCTCATGGAGAGGGTAAGAAATGAGGCTGATTTATTTCTGATTGCCATGTGAGCTCTTGCTTCATTTCTTGCATCACCTTTGACTGAGCTAAAGGAAGCCAGATGTTACCAGTCAGTTGGCCTTGGCAAAGCATTTCTGCCTCTTCTAAAATATCCCTGTGCTCCTTCTAGCTGCTGTACCAGCTACAAAACAGACAGGTGATTATACTCATTCTAGTCAGCCCCAGGCTCGTGGTATGGTAATTTTAGCCATCATGCATATAGTTTATTTGTTCTGCTCTGCAAGCAACAGATAACAATATTGATACTATTTAACATAAAACAAAATGTGCAGGCTATTATCCAGCTCACAGTAACAGTGCTAAACAACAATACACAGAGGTTACTGTGTAGAAATAACTGGGGAGAACCTACTATACTAGTAATACTGGCATGTAAGTTTTTAAAGTAAAATTAATATGCCTTTACAAAGACATTTGTCGCATACATTACATAATTGCTACCTTTTATTGCTGATTGTTCAAGTAATGTCGGCATCTATGAAAATCCTGCTGTTTACCATCAAAATATAGCAAACAATACACTGTACAACATCACTGTCGGATGAAGTCAATGACACAAATCATCTTGTTACAGTGCAATGTCCGGCTGGGCAGGCTTGCGTCCTGACATTCATGTGAATGTTTGACATGCACTACCCGCCCAAACCTTGCTGCAGCCCAAGCACACTTTCTCATGGCAACAGTTTTGGCCAAAAGCCTCCCCCAGCGGGTAAAGGAGCCCTGTTACACCACAAAACTGGCTCAGGAAAAGCCTGAGGAACATGGCCAAGAGTCCAAGGCATTGACATGTCCTCCAAACTCTCCAGATCAGAGTACATTAAAGCATCAACAAGAGGCACCACAAGCCCAATCCCCACCCTGTGACACAAACCATTTGCTGCCCAGCGCACTCCCACTGAGTTTCTGTGTCCACGGACCAATGGATTTAAGCTATTATGGAGTCATGAGTAGGATTTACACAATATTAAGTAAGTGGTGGTAATGCTAACTCTTTTATTAGATGACTGCAGTGTACTCTGCAAATTTCCCTGACTTCGAACATTATTGTTTATCAGGAACATCATTAAAAGACACTGTGCACACCTGTGTTTTTCTCTTTGAAAAAATACAAGCTTAGAAACTTGACATTTGCCCCATCGGTATCCATCCCACGCTGAAACTTTAAATGCACGTCAAACTGATCACTTGATTGTAGAACCCGGAAAACAGTTAGAAAGTCCATTAAATATTCAGTAACGCATAGTAACGACGGGAGCTGTCTTACAAACAGGGATTTCTTCCTCACAAGTTTCAGTGCAAAACTATCCTTCACCTTATTAAAATAAAGCTCTTACTAGACTGCAGCTAAATGCTAATTGTCGTCTAAAAGGGTGGTCGGATTCTCAATGATTGTTTTGTCGTTAATGCCTTTGCAATTTGTGCAAATTATGACATGGAAGCGAAATCTCCTGTGGATCTCCCTGTAAGCTCTCAGCCATTCCAGTCTGACTTTTACAGCCATGCTGGCACTCATCTCACGATGACATTGCTATGAAGTCTGTAATTACAATTATTTTGAAGAGCTACTACTGAACAGCACACATAACTTCTGATTTACAATATATCTTGACAAGCCTATACAATCCAGTAATTAAAATTTGGACATTCAGCTTCTTTACTGAAGCCATGAGCTGTCTGTCCATTGCAATTGGAGGTGTGACTTTTCAACAATGAGGCTGTGCTTATGTAAACTGAACCACAGCGTACTGAACCACTGGGTTGAATTACAGCATTTGTCTCCATAATTTAATATCCACAACTTGTATGGCAGGCACTCAATTCCACAGCACAGCTTTGAAGACTCATGTCAGCGCAACCACAACACCAAAGAAACGCATTTCACCAGCTCTGTCACCTGTTTCTGTCCAAGGTTTTAGACAGATAAATATTTGATTCCAGTTCTTGATTGATCACTGTCTATGAAAATGGTGAAGCTTCTGTTCTGTCAGGACAGCTTATTGATCATTCTGATGTGCTGTGGCTGCTTGTCCAGACGCTCCTTGTTGGGACCGGGCACAGTCCATTGACACTGCTGCAAAGTGGAGCTTTGAGGATACTGCCAGTGCTGCTTGCTGGCCCTCTAGCAGATGACTGTGCTCGCTCTGTAATTTGCTCGATTTAGAGACTGTCAGAGGGTCCTCGACTCACTAGCTCTTATAGGACTGCTGCAAGATACTGTAAATGTCACTACAGTCAGCTACAGCTAGTTAAAGTTTGCAGGTGACTAATTTTACATTTTCCCATCCACTTTATTTAAAAAGAATGAATTAAAATGTGTAAAAAATAGCAATCCCATAATGTTAGTTCACATAAAAGGAATTTGACCTCCTGATAAAAATAAGGCAAAGCAAGTGATCAAGCATTATTAGTGTCTGAATCACAGAGTTAAAAGAATTGTGGTTCTCGACATAGCATGTGTCCTAATTGTGACACCCACATGATAACAAATAAGCATTTGGGATGTTGAGTCTGTTCTTTGCAGACTCCTCCTGTGCGTTGCCGTAGGCCCTGTGTCTGGATCTGACAGGGAGGTCCTAAGTTTATGTGGCGTGGCATCAGGGTAGACACACACCATTACTCCAAAGCCCCAGGTTCACGCATGAACATCCCACACAGCCCTCATCCTGCCTCCCCCACTGATGGCCTCCTGGCTCGCCAAAGAGAGGGGTTGTCCTGCTTTCCTAGCCTCATTGATTCTGGTGGGTCTCCATCAATTAAATCTGATAGACTTTCAACTCCAGTGAACCCAGCACAGCAGCTATTCAGGAAAACAGGAGGGTCACTCAAACCGGAGAGACTTACCGACCACAGAAGACTTCCCATGAATATAGAGACACAGCATCGAGCAGAAGGAGGGACTACATTTGATCTCAAAGTCAATCAAAACCTGCAAATACAAAGCCGCTTTCATACCCACAAACAGTCTGAAGTGTTATTTAAATTGCTGACAGCTATTTTTTCAAATGAACTGTGCTGCCTGGAGGCAAAACAGGTCAGTATTCAGTTCACAGATGCTACCTTATTTGAGATCAAAGGGAATGTACAGATCATGTTTGCTTCTTTTTAACACCTACTCGCTCTTGTGTCGTGTTTCACAGCATGTGTGTGCTTGCAAAGATCGAGTGCCAAATAAAACTGGCATATTTGGTTTGTTTTAGCTGCATTTTAAACTTTAAAGGGCAAGCCAAACTCATGGTGTAACAAGCTGTCATCATTTCAACCGTACTCTACGAAACACTGTGTACCTTTGAGACATCGAGAAACTTGAGTGCTTTCACCTGTAGAAGCTTCAATCAGTCATCAACATCGATTGTCAGAACTACATCACCACCCTGAGAAAGCTTAAGCTAACACTACTGAAGCTAACATCATAAAACACTAGCTCAGATGGATGGGTCATGTATGCCACATAAGTAACACCAGATGTCCAGAAATTCTCTACAGCAAACTAAACCGATGATGAAGAAGACCAACATCAACCCAAAAAACCTGAAGAACATGCAGAAAATCACACACTCTAGTGACAAATGTCCTTGGCAGCTAAATAATACTGTTGCAGATAACAGAGGACAAAGCAAAAGATGAAAAATCTACCAAGCACAACTACCACCACCTCTACCTATCAAGTGCAACTTATGCAGAAGCATGTTTCACACAAAGATCAGCTCGAGTCATCAAAGAGGTACACAACAAATAAGGGGAGAAGAAAACAGAAGACACTATATACTAAGAAAAAAGTCAACAAATCACTGAATGTTTGAAAGGTAATTGAGGATTGGCTTTATATATTGTTGCCAGTTTGATAACAAGACATGAATATAAAGATGAACAAGCCCTCAGTGATGCCACAAAAGCTTTCCAAAAGAGTAGTTCTACAGCTCAGTGTGGTGCTGAGTTTCAAACTCTGCCTAACTCCTGGCTAAGGAGCAAAGAGGTGGAGCATAGATGGAGCTGAGACAGACCAGGTGAATGTCTCTGGACCATGGACCATCTTGTAAAAATGCTCACGTTTTACTGAAAGCAGCTGCACTCTTAAAAGCAAAAAAAACTTTAAGCCTCAATGCAGTTTAAATGAGCGACTTACATAAAAATTCACCAGCTGCTCAGTTCTCATAAACAGGATATTAGCTATAGACGTCAAAATCGTTTTATGTACCAGGCTGTAAATATGTTTATTTCGGGTGTGAAGTTGCCCATGTCAACATGATAGTTAATGGGGATTGACTCACTTCTAGGACCAGACTAAAGTGACCATTTAAGGAACTGCAGCTTTTGCACTTCTGCATTGATTTAATTGTTTCCAGCTGGTGATAGTACATAATGCAACATGAATTTTTGATATTAATTCATGATGTTAATAATCCATCAGTGTATCTGCTGATGTTGACATGCTTTGTTCTTGTTTGAAATAATTCAGTAAAGATGATGTATATTTTTCCTTTCCATCAACAGATCCTATGAAAAGCATGATATAGTACTGGCAGTGTAATCAAAGCTTGTTATGACGTATTCCTCTCTGCCGTAAAGCTCCACTCTTCAATAACACAGAAATGAGCTATTCATTGGCTGGCATGTTGTATTATTATCATGAATATGGGCCCTGTGGTTCATTTTCAATTACATTCACCATCTTGCTACTGTAAAAACCCATTAGTGCAACCCAGGTGTCTAAAACTGCAGCTGAAAATGGTCCCCAGTAAATGTACAATTCACTGTTTTTAAAGTGGTATCTGCTAAGGGAGCATTTTCTTCTTGTTCTTGGGGCTTAGTCAGGACATTTGGAAAGTTTTGTGAGCTCTTTAAATCACATTTATTGGCAGTATGACTGCATGACTAGTTAACTATTTGAGAAAGTAAATCTATGAAGGCACAGTTAGTAGGTGGATTCTAATTATTGCTAAACAAATGAGATCATGGTTAGTCTGCATGGTAGCTTCAGTTTCACACCAGCGGTTTTCATGCTCAGGCTTTTCAGAATCAAGAGCGCTTCACTTTTCAGATGAGGGAAAAACATGTTGCAAGTAACAGGGAATGAGTCAGACTGAGGTGACACCAGACCCAGCCTGAAGACACAAGAAAAAATTAGCCCAGGAATTTGCATATCAGTCAGTCAATGACTCCTCATATCTCAAAAGATCAAAAACATGAACCAAATGACCAGAACAATAGAAACATTGTGCATTGTAGTGCAGCAGAGCTTACAAGGAATAATAGATTAGTGAAATGTGCCATTTTCTGTTGTTAGAGGATGTAGGAGTTCGTATCCATGGAAATTTTGACACATATTTTTGCCTTAATGTGCAATACATAAGCTGTAAGAATACTTCATTTATACATGACTGACCTTTAAAAAGTTCATACTTGCACAACTATAACATGAATGAATGAATGAAAAATACCTTTCAGATAGTAACCATTTATTGACCTTTTTCAGTTCCTTTATATAGTAACTCTGTATTGGTAAACAGTCTTTCTTGTTCTGTACAGAGCACAACCTATATATGGTTCAACAGTTGGGACTATCGTCACTGACGTACTGAACAGGCATGAAGAGTGATGGGTTATTCATGTGTAAACAAACATGGCATGTTTGCTCAGGGGCAATCTTTTGGAAGAAATGTCATTCTGAATCGCAGCAACTGTAGATGACACATGCATTGCCCTGGCAGGGGCAGACCACAGCTACATTTTGGGGCACATATATTCAGAGTGATCCCTGTCATTCTGAGCTGCATGAAATAAAGTGCAGAAAGTGGCTGTGTGCCCAAAATGAGTGAGGCAGGGGGCTCAACCAGCAGCTTACCACTATCTCACCAAAGCCATTTCTGACGGTTATGATTCACATGAAGAAGCCCGGTTCCCCCCCGCTGGTGAGCTGAGGCAGGCGAAAAGAAAGCTAGCGCAAGACGATCAAAGAGCCATCGATCGGGTCTGCTGCTCTTGGAGATCCCACTTCGTCTCTGACTGTTCTCTAACGCCGAAGGCAAGGCCGCAGCTCTCCCAAGTGGTTTCTAAATTTTTACATATGGATTCATATACCCTCTCAAATTGACCACTGTTTAGCTTCATTTCCTTGTTGGCCATCTTCTGTCAAAAGTGAGTAAATTGCTGAACTACCACTAACCGGCACACACAAATATTTTGCATGAGGGAGCTACACACAGCTGGAAAACAATGAAGGAATACCAAGAAGTTCAAAGAAAACATAGCATGAACTATTTATGATGCGATACTCTTTAGAAATGCTGTTTTCTACTATTTCTTGTGCTTTTCTTTAAAAAAAAATTCTGAAATTGGTGATCGTGTTTAGATGTGTTTCAGTGCATACTGTTGGTTTCTTGTCAAAGAAATGAAGTTTGAGCGGATTCAAACTAACACATAGCTTGTTCAGATTAATTAAGGTTGGGACGTGCAGCAAACAGCCTTAAGTTTAACCACAATTTTTCAGTATATGATGACAAATCCGATAAACTCTCACACACAAATTTTTAGATTCTCTTTTAGATTTTATGGCAGGATACTGTTCTCTGCATGACTCAGGTATTTTCTTCACTTTGAATTAGCAAAAACAATAAAGAATGGAAAGGATGGACACTGCATTTTAGGAATAGCTGATACTGGAATTCAAGGCGGTACCTGTTGTGCTTGTATAAAGTGAATTTTTACAGCCACATGTGCATATTTTTTTCCACATTCTAACATAAGTATGAACAGCCGTAGTTAATATTTTTGCCTCTGTTGCACATTAGATAAAACGCTATACTTTATTAGTACAGTGGAATTACGATTCACTTCTTTATAGCAAATCTGAAACTCATTCAAATCCCTGACTTTGGACTGAAATGTATGATATTACTTTGCCTGATTGTGCACTTGCAGCTACAACTGTAGTGTTCCAAAGCTGGAGAGTGGGAGCAGATTTTGGAGTAGTTGCTTTATGACAATTTCATGCCAGGATGCTACTTTCTACCTCAGCAACATGGTGATGCCAGAGAGCGACAATGGCAGTTGGTGTTTGGGTCTTTGATCCTGGCAGGTTTTAAGCACAACAACAAAGTTTTCCTCCAAGTAGCTGCATCTCCTCGCCTTCACATTTCTGGTGGCGCAGACAGCTTTTGCTGCCACTAACGCTGTTAAGTATGAAAATTGTAACACATTCTCCAATATCACTCCTCAGCCTGTCCAAGCAGATTGACTGATGAAGCCTGTCTTGGGAAACTTAAATTGTCACTCAGCAGCTTTTGCACATTGGCAGCCCTGCGGCAACAGGAAGAGAACTTTTAGTTTTCAGATTCAAATCCTTCCTTTCTGCCTGTTACATGCTTACATAAACGTACTGTATTTAGCACAAACGTTGGCCTATGAGAGCATGAGTGTAATAAATCATTCATTACTAAAATCTTAGCTAATGTGGTGGTGCAGCCTCACTAAATTTTCTCTCATTTGCACTTTACCTTTTTTCTCCATCTGTATAGTCATTTTGTATGGCCTGCAAAAGCATGTATTTAAAATATTATTCAGTTCATTTTCTGAGGAAAAATGTGTCCTCTTCTGTTGTTCTTATGACTCAAACTTCTCATCACTTTGCTGTTGTTGATAAATTCACGCCTGCTCGTAACTTCAAACACTGGCAGCAAGCGCAGTCTGTCATTTTATTTATTTATTTTTTTATCTCATAGCATATGAAACGAATGAAATATTATATTAGCACAACTTTGAGTTGGAAAGTTTTCAAAGAAGTGACCTCAAAGCTTTTCTCATTCAGTAAATAATTCAATTAGAAAT
Organism: Amphiprion ocellaris; assembly: GCF_022539595.1. NCBI lineage: Eukaryota > Metazoa > Chordata > Actinopteri > Pomacentridae > Amphiprion > Amphiprion ocellaris. The sequence continues at coordinate 14,135,820 of NC_072781.1, read as the reverse complement.
GATAAACAATAGAGAACTGGCCCTTTGCTGGGATTTTTTTCCCGGCCTCCTGTCAACCTTAATGTTAATCCTACGATCTGAATTATATCTTCCTTATTCAATATGACATCCTAATAGCACTGAGATGAATTCTGAATCTAGTGATAAGGCTGTTTTGTGCTATACAGACCCTTATGATGCTGCCCAGATTTTGGTCAGCAGTCTGCTTTTTGTGCTCTTTGATAGATATTAAATGGAGGAATGATGTCGACTGACAGGAAAAGGCAGCCTCTGATCCTATGTAGTTGACTACACATCAAATGGATAGATACGTTATCAAAGACAGAAGCAAAGTTCATGAAAAATATGAACAAGGATTTACACTCTGCATCTTGTGGACTAGCAGAGCTTGTTTTACCCCAATGAACACAGATTCATAGCTTCTCGCTTTTCTTTTCCTATTAAAGCCCAAATTCAAAGCACTCGGAGTTAAAATGCCATGTATAGGTTAACATAAAGCACTCGGAAATTGACAGTGCAGAAAAAACAATGATGAAACTGTTGTGTAGATATCACAGATATACTGTCTGTTTAATGGGCCCAATCACAGCAGACAGCACTGTGGATCTTGTGGGTCTTTATCCTGCAACACACTGGTTCATATTTTCCCTCTTTCCTCAGTCCGACTGTTTTTCTGACGGCGAATCATACCTCGGAGGATATAAAAAGTAGTTACATGTGAAAATTGGTTTTTGACATAAGTAGAACTTTCCAAAGTCGTTAAATGAAGTTGTTCAGAAAGTTATAGCTTCAGCACGTATTCTTTGTGAAAAGCAGGCACACTGACCAAACTAATAAAACACATCGAAGTGCTCGCCTCTTCTGTCAGAATGTTTTCAAAGTCGCTGAGATGAAAAATTAAAAAAAAAAAAAAAAAAAAGCTTTCAAGGGAGCTTTCAGGGGATCCGTTTTCAGTCATTCTTATTGTTGTAAGCTTTCTATATGTAAATGTGCATGATCATCTACGTGCACAGGGGCTCTGAGACATTTCATGTTAGCAGGCTTGGACCTTTGCAGTCTTTTTATTTAACAATTATACTTGTGCTGGAAAAGTAAGTATATAAATACAGGTGATGCATTAACACACAGCAATGTTCCTTAGTAGAAAAGACCATGAAAAATTCCCAACCAAATTCTTATTTTTATGCTGAAATGTATATCCTGAACTGCAAATTGCTGAAGTTTCTACATTCTATTCTATCTATTTTTAATAATGTTGCATTTTTCATGATGGGGATTCTTATTGTTTTCGGTATACACACAATCACTTTGTGCTGCACATTTCAGAAAATGTCAGACTTTGATCATAAACTTTCATAATATATTTTGCTTCTTTAGAGTTTCATCTAACTACAATACAAGAACATGTGATTGGATGGTAGCACAGCTTATTAAAATCACAATAACCGACTGGAAATGGAATTCTGCTATGACAAATAATACTTGAGCAAAGATGAAATAGAACAATGCAATAAATTATTGTTCAATTTTGATAATTTTTACTACACAGATATACTTCATCACACCCCTAGTCATGTACTGGATGTTAGTTCAAAGCCAAAAGCCACAAAACTGTAACTGGGTGACTTTCTTCCACCCTCACTACAAATTTAGTGGCACGGGCATGCAGCCAGCTAAACAAGACATCTAATAACAGTTAATAGCCTTCTAGCAGTGACAGAAATTACACAAACACTCTCGATGCTTCCTGGCTTTTTTGTTCCTAGTTGCTATAGTCACTATGCAACAAGGAGTCACAGCTGTAGCCTGCTTCGTCTCGCCACGGTTGCTCCCTTCTTCAGATCTGGCAAACTGATGGTTGCTGCTTGACATAGGACATCACTACCAGTGTGCCTGCATAGATATTTTCAGCGCATTTACAAAAGTATATTTGCGCAATTATCGTTCTGCACAGGATCACTTTAAAATAACTTAAATTGTGCACTACAGTATTATTCAGTCTACTCATTCCTTGTCGATGCAAATTACACAATTACCTCTCTGTTGTTTTACACTCCATCTATCTATCCATCTGGTGACAAAAACACTCCAGTATACTGCAAAATACAGACAGATTTACTTGGATTTGAATGTTTAATCATTATTCTGTGAACTTGGAAAGTGCTTGAATGTAATGGACATTCTAGCTTTAAAGTAATTTTTTTTCTTGATTCAAACAAGCAAGACACTCATCATCAGGCATATAAATCATTAGCTTGAAAGGAGGCAAATTCCTTAACAAATGAACAGCGAGGCTGCATTGAGGGTTCAAAAGGGTCTTTAATCTGCTATTAAGTAATTATTGCAGCTGTTCTCCCAGTTGGTATAATCAGGGGTAGAGTTCAGTCACAACACTGGCAGTGTCTTTTAGATGTGTTAGGGTGAGGGTTAAATTGTTTTCAGTAAAGGTGCATGTTGAGGGTCAGTTGGCGAAGTACAGCACCTGCGGCTGTCCAGTCAGCAGGGACAGGCAGCATCATATGGCAAGGCAAAAACACCATAAACAGATGAAATTGCAGCCAACAGAACGTCTGAGAGGTGACCATCGACAACACAAGGTTAGTAATTAACTGATGCTGAAGTGGTTGCTTGGTGTTAATTATTTCCTAAAGAAAAATGCTCGTTCTCAAACATAATGTCAACGCTGAAATGTAAGTTAAACACACATTTATATTCAATTCTTGTTTTCTGAACTTTTAAAATATTGATGTGCCTGACACTGTCAGCCTGCAGGCTGTAGTGGACAGCAGGCATTTTTACTCCGCCAAGGAACGGCAGAGTTATGTGACGATCGGCGTGCTTTGTCTGTGAGTCTGTCTGTGTGAAACATCACTGAAAAACGGACAAACGGATTTGGATGAAATTTTCAGGGAAGGTCAAAAGTGACACAAGGACCAAGTGATTAGATTTTAGCAGTGATGTGGCTTATAATCTGGATCCACGGCTTTGTTCAGGATTTCCCATTGCCAGCTATAGCTGCCTGCACGGCATCGCTGTAACCATGACGTGAACACTGTGTCAGTTACCTGCTGATGATCACATGACTGCGATCCAACTACAAATTGACTGTGATTTATCAGTTGGAAATAATACAAGGAACAAATGATTAAACTGTGGAGTGTTTCTGAGTCCCATCAATTCCTGCCGCCTGCTACATATTTAGGTCACGCAATGTGGCAAAACCCAGCCAGACACGTTAAGTTCAGCCGTCAGCCTTATTTTGAACACAAATTCACCTTTCTGTCCTTCACTCATTACTTCACAGTAAGAGCTTGTCCCCATCCAGCTAGCTGCTTCTAAGTTTAGACACATCCTTTGCTAGACAGCAACATTGTTTTCTTTCATCTTTATGAGAATTTTCACAGCGTCTTCGTCAATTCAAGAAACCGCTCCTTAGATAAACACTTCCTGTGCCACTGGAATGGTGACAAAATAAAAGCCCGCAACATTCAAATACGTCTTCAAAATATAAGCATGGAAGGGACGGTTATTTTAACACTAGCAAAACAAAGGCTTGCCAAAAGTGATGAACTGATCAACAGACCTTTATAAGAGTGATTTACACTGAATTCGGTATTCATACATAACATGCACATGCATAACACATGCCTGTGCTCAGGCAAGGTCATTTTTTATTAAAGATTTCATCTGTCAGAAATGATACGTCAACCGAGCAGCCTTGGCAGAGTACTGCGCTCTCTGAGTGCTTTCCTAGTTTTTTAAAGATTTTACTTTAAAGGTGTGCTACTAATGAATAGAGCAGATAACAGGCTTTACAGCAGTGGAATAACAATTTAATATTTTTTTTGACTCCGTAAGGGACACAGCAATGCGGCAAAATGGGAACCTAACACAGTAATGGTTCGGACCTGGAAACTGTATTGTCAGAACTTCGAAATGTCACATCTTGTTAAAATATGAGGATTGCCCAGTCAGTGCAGCAGTGTTGCAAATTTTTGACCAAAGATACGCACATAGCCAAAGTTAGCCAATTGATGTCCTTCAGTCTAATGTGAACAGTGCAATTGTTGTATGTCAGACAGGATGCCATGTATTCCACAATGATTAAAAAAAAATAAATGTTTGTAGGAGACTGTGCTTAAGTGATCTCCTCTGGAACAATTTAAGCAAGCATTGCACAGAGATACAAGATTCACTAGTTAAATGAATGCGGTATGAAACACAAAAACAAGAACGCCAACTTTAAACAGTTATAAATGGGCTCCGTTATACTAAATCCAGTTTATGCAAGCCTGCATAACTTTCTCATCTGAATTTAAGGAATCAGCAGCATGCTGAATGCAAACAGATGAACATCTGGCAAGACACTAATACAGTTACTTGATACAAAGGAAATATACTATTTGAGATACAAGGCTATACAGCGTACTTTCTTTGAATTAATGTCAGCATGCAAGTAGTTCACAGTTGGATGTAGGGATCAGCAACATGCTGAATGCAAACAGATGAACATCTAGCAAGACACAATTATATTGACTTAAATATTTTATCACTGGAGAATCAACAAAGGAATTGACATGTGAAGCCATGCTCCATTATATGGAGAATTAATGACGGATTACGTGTCATATGAACTATGCATGGCTTTTCAGCTGCCAATATTAGTTGGCATTCACAGAAATGAATGGTTTATACATTCCAGAGGATGAGCGGAAAGAACAGGTCGTATTTCTTGGGAGAGAGACCACAGTGTTGGCATAGGATGTGGAGGGAAGAGAACCAAGACCTGGACCAGGCCTTCACAGAGTAGGTGTTCAGAGAATCCTCTCTGTTTGCACTGGTTAGTCATTCTAGGAACCCAATTATGAAAGAGAAGGGACAGAAAGTATATAAATACTGACAGTGAATATTAGAGCACCTTTATAATCTTAATCAATTTTGAAAGCTTAAGGTCAATGAATTGCTTAGTCTTATCTGAAGAGAGGTCAGATAGAGTAAGATAGAGTTGCATCCCCACATCTAAAAAAATCCCCTAAACCATAAGAAACACAGTTTTAAGCGTATCTACGTATGGACTCAAACACCTGGAAAACTGCTTTCAAGCTTTCAAATTGAGGACTGAGGTGGGCTTTTTTTTAGTGACGCTTCATTGTTGCAAACCACAATGAATGCTTCCTTTACCATCTATCTTCCTGCAGGAAGGTAGATATAATTCTAACAGAGTGGAAGCTAGCAGGTAAGGATTAGATCTCCTCTGGACGTACATCCGCAAAACAGTAGTTACTAAGACAGACCACATAACCAGCTGAGGAAGCAGCATCCGATAAGAAGTCTAGACACAAAAGAGCTGCAAGAGAAATGATTCACATGGCAAGGTTAAGCTGATCTAAGAAAGACCTTAAGTTGTACCTCACTGTAGATGGAAATGATATAGCATTTGCGAAACTTCTTTAATTTTATCTAGCTTGTCCTGGTGCAGAGATGCAAGTATTTGCTGGAATCTAGAGATACCGAGTCAAGTCGTTGTTATTAATATAGCACCAGAAAAAACAAAGACAGCTATGGTGATGCAAATTATCTAAGACGTGTACGCATTAGGCTTAAGTCATTATAAACTTATTTATGGTGGTGAATTTACCAGTGATAGTAATGATCTGAACCCCACAAAATTATGTACAGCACTACTTACCTTATTATAATACATGGCAAAATGGAACCCTTACAGTATTATTAATTATGGAGATTAACCCAACAGATTCGATATTATTGCCACAGTGTTGTTGATCATGAAGGTCAACCTCATATTTTCATATTATAGCTGAGCCTCCTCTGTATTATTGATTTCAAAGATTAAATAAACTACTTTAAACACAAGAACCTACTGCATCAATGCTTATTAAAATTACTGGGACCGATTTTGGACTAAAGTCACGACCCTACAAAATACAAATGAAAACCCTGAAATTCAATTTTGTAAATACAGCACAACCAAAGTCAGTCACACTGGGAAGCATGGTTTGCTTTTCCACTGAACTCCGAACCGATGCCACTGGGAGGGTGCAAAAGCCTTATTCGCTTTCCCTAATGAGAGCACTTTTTTAACCTGCTATTTTTATTAGTACAAAGGCATGATCTGTCACAAAGGTGAAAGAAAGAAGGCACAGGGTAATGGGACTGTTGGTGCTTTGGGCTTCTTGGTCACAAAGAAATGATTTGTCAATGATCAACCATATCATAATAATGAGAGTTTTACCTCTATAAACGCTAAAGCTATGTTAAACTCATTTACTGTAATGTTCTATGATGCCCTTGAACACTGTATATCACACACTGTACTATTACACTGTATATCACATTTTATTTTCTTAGAAAAAGCGCATTTTACATTTATGCTTATACTGTTTCTACATAAGTTTATATTTTTGGGGCATGTTTTTCTACTTACATTTATAATTTTAGTTCATATTTTGTACTTACGTTTATATTTCTGACTTTGAATGGGAGCAACTGTAATCGATAAAGCATTTCTGATTCTGAATCATGACCTTGAGAATAACTGAAATGACAACTCAACCAAAGAGACTATTTCTCCCAAGCCTGATTCTGATTAAAGAAACTTAACGAATTTGGCATCATTACCCCCCAGGCTACAGAGGAAAGGGCACGTACCTATGTCTGGAGGAAGAGTGCTTTACCAGCAGAGGGCGCGGGAGCCGCAGGGGTAGCTCGGCTGTGACGTCACTCGGGTGGGCGGAGTTAGCGGGCTCGGACCCGGAAGCAGGACGGCAGGTAACAGGAGCTGAGAAAACTTCGGATTTCAGCGCTTGAATTGAGAGTTTTTGGTGTTAAGAGGAGACAACATAAACTAAAACGGGATCGACTCCTGGAGAAGACATGACGAGGGGAAGATGGGTTGTTCTTTGAGGATGGATCAGCTCGTCCGAACATGATCCGTGTCAAAAGGTAAGAAAAAAAACGCAAATATTGAGTTTCCTAACTTGCGTGAGGGATCTCCGAAGAAAAGAAATATTGTAGAGATGATCTGTTCCTCTGTATAGGCTGTTGTCGCCGCAATGCGGTGATCGTGGAGGCAAGCAGGTTAATGGTCTCAGTTATATAGCGCGCTAGATGGGGCGGGCGGAAGTAGTAAAGGATTGCGCAGAAAAGGTGGGGCTTGTGATTGGCTGAATCCTTACCTACCTAAAGTGACGCGAACCAATCAGCAATAGTGTGGTGACTCCGGGGCCAGAGACTCCAAGACAGAAACATATAGACCAATGAAAGCAGCAGTGAATTTGCGGAAGCCAAGATCACTCACTAGTTCATTCATTCACTAATATGGACTAATCCACATATACGGACATTCAACATTTCCTCAGTGTACAGTAGATTGCTATTTTAGACATTAAGTCTAATCACCATTTTGCTTCACTGATAGCTGCAGAGTCACTCAGTGGTAATTTCCAGTGTGACACATTGCATTGTTAGTTTGCAGAAAAACAAAATTAACAAACAAATCAACAATCACATAACAGTTACAAAGCGTACTGACAGATAATGCTGTGCCAGAAACACCTGAGGACTGGGTGAAAGGTAGCCAATATTTTTTGATCGCAGGTCTGACAGGCTTGATGTAACCGTGTGAGTTCCAACAAAATCACTCCATATTTATTGAGGGTTTTTTGCAGTCTGCCAGTTTATTGTTTTATTATTTATTTAATATATATAGTGGTCTCAAAAATTTCACAGATGGATGAAAAAAATAATGTCCATGGCATGTTCACTATTTTCTGCTGAGCATTCTGCCACGTCCCAATAACTAGCAAGTGTAAAATGTTATTATATAAGAGTAGTAAAGTTTAAATGCACTGGATAATCTGATAGAACTGGAATAAGGAGTTGATGCATTGAATCTATAGCTAAATGTTCTGTTTTGGTGTCATCACTGTCACACCTCCGATAACAAGAAGTTTGCCTTGTAACATGTGATTAATGTTGTGAAACAGTTATTTCAAGGCAAATCATACTCTTTTCCAAACCTTTACTAAGTAGTTTTGGGGCCTAAACTTAACCGAACAGTGAGTGAGACGAGATTTAAGTCACAAAATAATATTAAGTGAAAAAATAACTGACACAGGACACAGGACTGTAAAGCGTCTTGAGACAATTTGACTGTAGTTGGCGCTACATAAATAAAATTGAATTGAATTGAATTGAACCTCCTGTGTGAAAAGCCCTTGACTCCTGCAACATCCACCCCTCCAACCCCCAAACATTTGAGGGTCTTTTAAACTGGAAAACCTATATATCAATTGGCATCAAATAGTGACACGTGCCACCGACGGCAAAGGAAAAGTTGCACATATCTCTGAGATGCAAGCAGCTTTTACAAAACGGCCATATTTGATGCCCTGGAAAGAAACAAGTTGGAGTGACAGTGAAAAACAGTGACAGGAAGAGTTGCTACAAGTAACAGAGCACCCAGCGGATGGCAGCTGTCAAATCAGTGCCTCCGCCGCCTTAAACAAAGTCCACTTTCAACAATAACTTCATTAAACATCTCTGAACATGCAAACTCCAAATGTTTGACTGCTCAAATAGATCCTGTGTTTTATCTGTTGGCTGTCAGCGAGCATGACGTAGCTTCTTCTGTCTGTCACATTTAACTTCAACCAGATGTGATTCAAGCAGAATTTGACAACCAGTTCAAATGTCTAAATAATCATTTAACTTAGGATTCAGGCCCCCTACTGATATTTAAAAGCTTTGGGGGACATCTCAGTGAGATGTTGAATCACTACCGAGTCAGACCAGAGAAGCAAGAAGAATGCATTTAACTTAACTCTAAATTCCTGGATTTAATAGAAAGGGGCACCACAACTAAGGGCCCTATTAAGTGACACATTCTTGTGTTGTGAATTTTGTGCAGTAATTAAATGTGCATACTAATGGAGATGTTTGTCACCATGATTATTCCACTCAAAGCTCGATGCTACAGATGTTATATTAAATATATATTCCTATATCATGCCACTTCCACATACTGTATGTTTGTTTACCATTAAATGTCATTGAAAGAGTTCTACACATTCGATGCAGGAACAAAAAATCTGAAACATGCTTTTCATAGCATCGAGAAAAAAATGCGAAGAAAACCTTGGTGGAAAAAAAAAACAAGCATCTTGTATCATTCGTCATTCTGCATCTCTGCATGAACAAAAGAACTTGAACACAATGACATCAGTGAAAACAACTGATGTACAATATGGTCCAGGACACAAATACATATCCATGTGGTGCCATCCTGCTATATATACAATGCTAAAATAGATCCAGTGCTGGAGTATAAGTCTAAATCCACATGATGGACATATACAGCAGGAATGCTTTAACCCATTGCGTCAAGCATCTATCCAGCTTAAGAAGCAAAGACAAAGGCAGCGGGATATTGTCAAGCTGCCACAAAACCTCTTAGCAAGGGTACAGAGCATGTGATGACAGTGGCAGTTCAGAAAAACACTCAGAGAAGCAATTTCTGAATCGTTTTGGAAGCACTGACAAATGTCCAGGTTAAGTGCAGGAACTTGTCGCACAGTATAAAATGCCAGTGAATACTATTTTTGGTGTTGTAACAATGTTTTCATTAATGTGACATGGTGAAAGGAAAGAATATTTCTCAGATCTCAGACAGAAAGCGACGGGGATTCTCCAGTGAGAAGGAGCTTTGGGGGCAAACAGTGCCATGCTGGTAGAATTTACTCTACTGTTCAAATACAATCTATTATTTATCAGTCTTTAATGTCAAAGCCCAGTTCAGTATAAAGACAGAATGCATCTCTGACCTGTGTGCCTGCATTGGCATTCGTTAAAGGTCCTCCTGTTTTGCTTTGTTTTCAGGTCTGCCGCAATGAGAACTGTGCTTTGCTTTTCTTTGCAAATCATTTGGGGTTTTCTCTCATAAAGCCCTTTGCAATGCACAGTGCTGAAGGGAATTACAATATGTGCTCTTTATACCATGCACATCCCCAAAAGTCATGCACCATATGTGCTCATACACCGAGCAGTACATAGTTTTATACAACAGCGCATGAATTAAATATTTGCTTTACTAAAGTGAGCATGAAGTCCATATAGAATGCACAATGTTTATTTATTAGCCTTAGTGGCCAAATTATTATTGTTTTTTTTATTCAGTTTTAGTGGGATAGTCACAGTCCAGCTTAGTGAGCTGGATAAAGTCATCTCACTGAATTTGAAGTAATTTGAACTTTTCTTATATGAAACTGTGACAAAAATAAACACATTAAATAGTAGAAATGAAATATCTAATATCTAAATCAGTGATCCAGCATAAGTGAGGTAAAAACAAAGAAGAAAACCAAACCAAAAGATAGATGGTGAGCGTGAGAAAAGAGCGAGAAAGAATGAGGAGGATGTCTGTGACCGTCTGTACTTGCAGGTAAACTGCAAAAGAAAGAGCACAGTCAATAGGAGGAACACTGGCAGCATCAAAGGCTGCTGTATGTGAATTATAATCACAACTGGCACATCATTTTGGCAGCACAGCTCAGTCAGAAACAGCCCAGTCTCACACCAAAATGTGTAATAGCAACGTTGGTCCGCAGTGTGATATTTTCTGTGTATTTGGTAACCCTAGCAACCCAGAAAATGAGCAGAGCTTTGCGTTTAGCCGTATATAGTTTAACCCAAAATCGTGATCTTTTCCTAATCCTACCCACTTTTTTAGCTTACACCTGACTAAAAACAACAGTGACTGGAAAACGCAACATAGTGTTAAAGTAATATGATCGATAATACAAATGGTCCCTCATTCGTCCCTCAAACTCAAGCTGACCGCCACCTCTTCAACCCACTAATACAGAATGAAAGCAAATCAAACTAATGAGTCATGTGATCGGACATGACATGACATGACAATAATAAAAATTATAGGCCACAAAAATGTAGACATCTCACAATTTTACAGCCTTATGAAAATGATTCATTTTGTACTGTGAACAAACGCAGGTATTACACGCTTTATTGTGGGACTGTGTCATCTGAAGATGCATTACTTGTAGATTGTAGAAACCCACCACCTGCAGATCTAATGGGGTTTTTTTTTTTCGATGTGCAGGATTTTCCCAGCAGTTGCTTTCATGTCACTGATGCATGCCTCTGTGCAGCTGTGATCAAATTAGCATATCAGAAACTTTCCTTAGGGTCTCGGAAAGCTCAATAAGTCTTCCCTGAGAGTATTTAACAATTCTGGTATTGATCCCGGGCTTCACTGAGTTTTCAAGGGAACCATTTTCACATGTGGTTGAAGTGAGAAGGAGAGATTACTTGACTACTGAATTAAAGTGTCAGTATCATATAAAACATGAAAACAGAAAGTATAGTGTGGTTACCCTGTAGTGAAGCTGCCACTTGCAATTCGCTGCATCCCACATCTTTATGGGTGTTATTAGCACAAATGAAAAAAGGAGGCTCGGTTCAGTAATGAAAATATGTTTGTGCTGTAATCTCATCGGATAAATCTGCTCTAATAGGTCTTTTCCTGGTACAGGACACAGAAACCTAAACTTATTTGCCATTACAGCAGATTATTTTAATGATACAGTCAATTATAATCTTTATTGTCTTTAAATTGTACGCAAATTGCTCGGGGTTGTGGTGTAAAATTGTTGGCTTTAGTGTGAATTGAAGCGAACACTATGGGACTAAATCAAATTCAAATGCAGAAATGTGATATGATGGCAGGGCTGGACCTATGTAACTTTAGGAGAACGTCTCCAGTTAAATATATGACAATCTCTGCACGCAAATTTCTGTATCTTGCCCCAAGTGGTTAAAACGTTTGGCAATGCTCTGAGCTTTAATAGCACCTTGAGGAACCGTTCACAATGTTCAGTATGCAGCAATTCATCTCTGACAACCCGCATTCATCTCAAGGTCACCTCCGTTAGCCTCTAATAAATTTCTTTGTCCTCATCTGTCTGCTGCCGTTGCATTTAGGTTCTCTTTTAAGTAAATTTAAGTGTCAAAGGTAGCCATTCTGAAGAAGACCTAAAGTGGATGTTTTTTGCTGTGTATTATAAAGAGATTAAACTCCTCGGTCGCTGCTGCCAGCCGATGGAGTGAGCAGCTCTCTTCATCACCTTTTTGGCTTCACTTTGACTTGAGCCGTTCGAGCAGAATTCTTTTTCAAGAGCTGCCGACTGTGAACTTTCGCAGCCAAACTCAAGTCATGTGCCATTGTGTCCGACTCATCTTCTGAGCCGATGATGTCTGACGCAGTGCTTCTTTATTGTGCTGTATTTTTTGTGAGAAAAGATTTCACTGAAGCAATTCTGGCGAGACAAGCTCTAAAAACATGCCCGATATATTTGCCCTGAAACTATCGAAGCCTTTAGGATGTTCATACTTTTTGACAAGTGTCAGAGAACTCAATTTTGTAGTACTTTTTAAGCTTTTGTTGTTTGCACTGTAATGGTGTCTGTCTGCAAAAAAAAACCCCAAAAGCTGCAGACCGTTTTGTATGCAAGGTAGCAAACCCGTAAGAGTGCCCTGTTCACCACAGGATTTGAAGCTATAAGATGCAATTTGCTTCCCTTTCACGAAGTGTAAAGAGGAACTGCTCGTTGGCTAAGGAAACGAGAGCGGCACGATGCCACATGGCTCGCAGTGGGCTGAGTGAAGAGTGTCAGACCAGTGTTGGCAGTCTTGGAGGAGGCAGCTGTCTTCCAGTCGCTCAGGGAACAAAAGTTCCCTCCAGATGTTCAGGTGCTTAGAGCTCAGTCTGAATCAGAAATTTAAATATGAATTAGGAAATGAACTGAGAATTGGTTAATTTCAATAATGGCCACATTCAATTTCAAGTGTTTTCTTTCAATTTCAAATTGCTGCAATCAAACAAAATTTAAGGCAGCCTCTCAAAGTAAGCTTGAAAAATTCATTTTTTATGCCGTTGAAATCCAGCCTGTGCTCACATGGATGTCTGTTTGTTTTAAATAGTGTGTCAGATCGCATTCTGCCACTCTAATAAACAGCATTTTAAACTGACACATGCATAATAGCATTATGATGGCTACTTTACACAGACAGCAGCTAATGCATTTATAGTATAGTTTACGATTTTTATTAGTTAATGCTTGCCTTTATAATGTAGTGTTTTCACAGTTGCAGTAAAATAGAATCACAGAGCAATGAACAGATGTTAAAATCCATCTTCAACATTTATGGGTTGTGGCAAAGAAATGATGTCAAAATTAGCATACAAAGCAAATGATAAAATGTTTTAGTCTTGGATTTTTCTTCTTTAAGACTAATTTCTACTTTTGTCTTAAAGAAGGGGGGTTGCCTTTGGGAAAATTAGGAAATAAGAGATAGAATTACATTGCTGCAGTCTTTTTCCGCACCTTAACAATCACCCTCAACCTGCATTGTACTTTTGCCATTGCGCCCTTTAACAGCCTCCAGTATGAGCACAGACTCCATGGCATCCAGCCACAGGTTATCTGTGTGGGTTGCAATTGTAACGCAGATAGCGAAAACATAGTGAACAAGAGCAAAAGAGCAAGACTATTAAAACACAGCATGGCATGTGTTTGTTGCTAATGTTAAAATATAGCAACTTTTCTTATTCAACAATGGAGTCCTGCTTGATGATTGCCAAACAATTAGTAAACTCCTTCATTCAGGTTTTCAAACATATCAAATCGCAGTTATTTTTCATATTCAGCTGAAGTGGACATGCATCTTTTAAAATACAATGTATGTTTGAGTACTTTGGCTCAGAACATATCAACAAATAAGAAACCAGACCGAAAAATGTCTTCAAGATGGTCAGTTAGGTTTATTTCTGTTCTAGATGTAGCATGGTCACGATACAGCTTTAAATTAAAGAGAATACACACAATTAACAAATAAAATGGTAGACATTAAATATATATCAGTGTTAAAAGAATATAAAAATAAATCTTTTTAGTCCAGAAATACATATAATTCACTTTCTGGGTGCTACTGTAACAGCAGAGGGCTTTGTTTCAGGACATTATACATTATACTGTATGTTTGTATAATGATGCTTGAATCATGAGCTAAAAGTATCCGCTCAGCAGGTCATTTGTCAGGGTTGCTGACAGTACCAGCTGGCCCATTCGGGCTGCCAGGGGCACAAGCAGGTTAGAGGGTGGGCCTCCCACAATCATGGTTCTCCTTTCTATATCAGGGCCTGGAAATGCTGCCAAGCTTCAAGTTGTGGCGTGCCTTCCTCCGGAACAACAGCACAACGGATCCAAAACAACAACAGAAGGAAAGGAGGAGCAGATTGCCCACGCAGCCATTCATGTCCAGCACATTATTGCAGGTCCTGAGTTCAAACTGGGTCAAGGATGAAATACCAGAATCACAGAGGATACAAGATCAAAGGTGCGTGTGTGTGTGTGTGTGTGTGTGTGTGCATGCATTAGCCCGTAATGGTATTTTGTGGTCAGTAAAAATGATGAAAGTGTGGAGATGATAAAAAATTGAAAGCCTCCTGGACATTACTTGCAGGCAGAAGATGAGTGTGTTTATTGGGTTTTGCCTGATTGGTTATCTGTGGATATGTCCTCCAACAGTTCCTGCTCTCAGCATGTGTGACAGAGCAGCTCCTAAACAAAGTTCACTGTTGAAAAAAAAACAACGTTTATAAGTTGAAAATATCGGTGCACTTTCTTGAACATAATTCATTTTTGTAGACATTAAGAAGTTGCCGCAAGTTTTTCTTTGCTCTGACAAGAAACTGATAGTTGACGGTGAACAAAGCATTTCTCGTCTCCAGTGAGAAATTACTAAAACCGTCTCTCAGCAAAAGTTTGACAGTCTGTGTAACGCTTTGCAGTTCTTTGTTCAATTTGTACCATCAGAATTAATCAAATGAAAAATGGGCTGAAAACTTAAATTTTTCACGTTTTTTTTTTGTTACTACACAAATGGATAATTGTCTCTCAGTTTCATTTTTAATTGTTCACATTTGGGTTGTTGCTTCCAAGTTTGATTTTGGAATAAAAATGATAAGTGATTCAGTGTTCTAATTTTGCTTTTCTGTGTTTTGCACGTGTGCTTAGACTGTACCATGAGCACCCGGGGGAGTCTGGAGCCAGCCACAGAGCCAATACCTCAACCACATTATGTAAGTATGTAGTAGCCTATATGGGACACATCTGACTGTACAATAATTTACTGGCTACACTATCTGTCAGGCATTAAAAATACACAGAAGGTATGTGGTCTGCAGCATTATTATAATAATGTTGTCTTTAATTTTATTTGTTTATATGATATTCATTTATCTAGCCGTTCATTTATTCGCCTGTAGGCAACATATGAGCATTTAAATCATTATACACACACACACACGCACACACCCTCTGGGTCAGTTTTGGAGCGAGATGAACGCTCAGAAAGGTAGGCTATTTGAAGGCAGCCTCTCCATACTTAATCTGAACAACAACAACAACAACCACGACGACACTAATAGACTGGCCTCTGGCTCCAGAGAAATACGAGGAACGTTCACGTATGTCTCCAAACCCTTCCAAAACAAAACAATAGATTAGGCTAATGCATGGTCAAATGAGCTATAAATGCAAATGTGATATTGGGTCTTTAATTTTTAATCTAAAATCTAATTCTAAGGTAAAAAAAACAAAAAAAAAAAAACAAATCGGAACAATTAGCAAAATAAGAATTTCATTGTACAGTGTAACTGTCTAGTTTCTGTGCATGTGACGGTCAACTTCTTGAATCTTAAGAATCAGAGTGAGACAGTTTATCAATTTGTCAAGTAATATAAAAAATGAATAATGAAAGTCTTCAACCCTTTTTTCATTTGATTTAATTTGATGGTACAGACTGAACAAAGAACTGTAAAGCGTTACAAAGAGCATTTCACTGTTCATTTCAAATACAAATTCCCTCTCCCTGACTCTCACAAACTGAAATATTTAAAGGATAATAGCTCATCAAATCCAAATATGTGCAGTTTAGTCTAGAACTATTATTAAAAAAAAACTCAAAGAATTGAAAGGCAGATAAAGTGCCTGTTGTTGAGAGCATATCTTTGTTGGCATGAGATACCTTTTTTGTCATATTATTTTGGAGAGGCTTTAAATTGACTAAAGCAACAGTTAATTTTGGAAAATTGCTAAATTATGTTGTTTTCAAGTTACATTAGGCTGATACCAGTCTCATATATGTGCAGTTAGTATGGAGCTGTTATCAGGAGGCCACTAGCTTGGCTTAGCTTAAAGACTGGAAGCAACTTGCTTGCCTTTCTAAAGTTGATATAGAAATACAGGAAGTGCTAAAGAGCACAAGTTAACATGTTGTACCTCAGTTCTTCAAAACTGTTAAGTCTGAGCCTAGTGTTATTGAAAATAAGAAATAGCTGAATAATAAACAGAATAAAGAAAGAACCATTATAAATTGGGAGTTGAACTTTTAACCCTATTGAGTGCATAGATTCCTCTGCTTGGTAAACCTGGAGATGATCAAAATACCAAGATGTACTGTGGATCCATGAATGGCAAAAGTGAAAGGAGTGATAAATAGATGTAATTTATTTGTTCAGTTCTTGGTTCACTGCTGGCATTCTGTTATTTTTTATATTGACCTCCTCTTATTTATATATAAAAAATATTTAAAAGATTTGTCAATTCATCAACACGTCTGTTAGTCCTGTGTTTAAATATATATTCCACAGAGGTTCTCTGAGCTACCATCACTCTATTTAGTTTAACTAAATATAGCAGTTTTTAAAATCATCATTTATGTCTTTAGGGCAGGCATGTTGTATTTTTTTTTAACAGTTTCTATCTGCATCTGATTGCTACATACCCGTGTCAGCACAACTCATATGATACAATTTGCCAGTAAAATCACAATTGTCATTGCAGATTGGCAATCAGTTTTCTCTTGCTTTAATTCTTTATGGTAAGTTAATAATCTCCTGGCACTTGCTTTGTACTAACACTCAAAAAGTGCTATTGAGCTTTGTGCCTGAAAAAAAGATGTTCTCAACAATTAACTGTAATAAGTCAGCTGACTCCAAGTCAGATACGTTTATGTAAGCCCATTCATTTGTGTAACTAGGCCAGTGGGAAACAAAAGAACAATGTGTACTGAATTTGTACACGCTGAAGAATCTATTTAATATCTCAGCAATATCAGAAGAGAACCCTTTCCTCATTTCAGAAGTGAAATTTCATTGAAATGAGCCATTCAACCTACAATCCTATCAAGCCAGAATTACATCTTAAAAGCAGAAGTCACAGCCAAATCCAACACCTCGAAGGAGGCCATGATTAAGTGTGTCTAAAAGTAAGGCTCTCATTTTACAACACAATTACCCACTGAGAGACACTTTCTGGAAGATTTAAGGCCTGACAATTATCTTTGTGATGTCATGACGCCCTTCATTACCTTTAGTATCTGACGATTCACTCAATGGATAATTTTAAGAAATGGAATAATCATGTCAAGTACTTTCTAAGGTAAAACCACCGGCCAGTGAAATCGGTGAGCCGGTCAGGGAGGCTGGAGTTTATTTTGGCAGCGTATCTCTGCATCCCAGCAGCGCTGAGGGTGAGAAGCCAAGCAGTCAGCTGTGAGGGGAGCGCAGGTAAAAACTGCGGGTGCATCATTAATTTATCCCAGTTTACGTTGTGGCAGTGAGTTCAAAGCTTGCTTTTTTTTAAATATATTTCCATGTGTATGTCTTCTGTCTTCCCTATGGTCCTGACCGGCCCGGCCTTTTGGACACTGGAGGCAGGTGGAGTAGCAGGTCAGAGCAGAAGAGGAAGCAGCATGGATCCTGCCAGTCACATAGGGCCCAGAAGACTGAGTGGCCGGGCCCTGCAGGACCAACTGGCAGATGGCTGCCTCAGGATAATGACCAGGTGACATCTGCAGAGTGAACAAGCCATCAGGCTAACAGACTCACCTTGACCCACCGGGGAAGCCAAGCTGCCCGTTCTCCACCTCCTCCTCCTGCAATTCCCTCCGGTTACACCCACAAACCGAGAAGTATAACAGAAGTTTATTGATTCACTAAGTTTCTCAACTCCCCCCCAAAAAGAGGTGTGAGAATGTCCTGAAAAAAACATTAACAGATTTTATGTGGGCGTTAGAATTGAATTTTCTTTTATTCTCTAGACATTCAGTCTGTGGCTGGACTGTGAGTAAATTTGTCTCTGAATCACTTTTTTTCTCTTTTGTGATTCAAACCAGAACTCCTTAAAACACCAAATTATTGTCAAACAAAGCAGCCTTGTGGGAGCTGAATAACATCTAGTAGCAGGAGTGTGTTCAAATTATAACACAATGCAAAATAAAGTTGTTGTTTCTTTCAGTATTTTGCTCACGGTGCTGCTACTGACGAGTGATTTTTAAAAGGCAAAGCCTGCCTTGTCTAAAGAGTCATACTCATTGACTACGTCACGCTGTGCACAAAGGTCATCTTTTGACAGCGCTGAGATCATGGAAAGGTCAGATTCCCCGTGCCATTTGGAAAAGAGGCAGTGTGATACCAACCTGCCAATATAATTTCAGCGTGTCTTTTTCATCTGAGTGTTAACACCATACATTGTTTACTGAACAGTCTAGCATGGCTGCATGACTGCTGGCAAACTGAGGTGAGGGATAAAGTTGGGAAAACTTTGGAGGTTGAAAATGAAGTGGCGCGCCGTCGAATGAAAATGAACTGAAAATAGAATTGCTGCTGCGACATTTGTGCACACTAAACAAAAATGAAAGACATAGTTTCGGTGTTATCATGTTCGAGTGTGGAAAAGACAAGAAAGTCAGAAGATTTGACTGATTCGGGGTCCCTCGGGGGAAACCTGGAATAATTTGCAAACATGGCTATAGTGCAAGACTTTGTAAGATTGGCCTTTTACAAAGCCAAATACACCTGAATGAACTGGATAACACAGAGAATGCCGTGCATTATGAAAATTGTTGACTCCCTCTTATTATTTGGCAGGATATGAATGTCAGTTTAGAATCGGTTAGAGTCACTCTCTTAATTTGCAGAGGCAGGAGATATAAAAAGCATTAGCAGAAAGTGTAATAGAGGAGAATGCTCTGCATACTAAGTGCAATGATCACTTTTTTGCTTATATTATTTTGTGAAATGCATACAAATGTGTGCTGTTCATTAAACTGGCTAATATCAAAGCAGAAACAAAATAGAGTCGACATCAGGTGCTCCTAGATCTCTTATAACGCTCTTAACTGGAGATTAATTAAAAGGTAGCATCAATTTGTGGTGGCCTTGTGTGTTCAATATTAGCCACAGATGCTGAGAATCAGAAGCCCTGAGCTACAGTTTTTTCCATATGTATTAATGGAGGACGTGTAGGCTACAAATGTACATGCTTTAATGTGAAAACCAGTTGCAGCTTGTTTTCATTGCCTTTAAATACCTTGTTGACATGAGTGTAAATATAAAAACGTGCTCAGGCTGAGGGTTAAATTCAGCGCATTAAACTACAGTTATTGTTTTTTCTCAGTTGTCTGATGTGGTGAATGCGTTATACGTCAGTTGAGTGGTGAACAGTGGAGTCGTACATAAAATGGAAGAAGCTATCGTCTTTCCCATATCTCAGCCAATTAAACCCATCTGCAGTCCAAATTGGTGCCAATGAAATCTTGCGACTGCATTCAAATGATGATGGATTGTATAGGGTTTCTTTGCATCAATTACACAAGAGCGGAGTCGAATATAAATGATTTAGTGAGTTCGGTACATACTGTACTTCTCCTCAGCTCAAATAAAGGACTGCGTTTAGAAAGAGATGTAGTAGTTTACTCTGTCAATAGCTCATGTGGGTTGTTGTGGACAATTAAAAGTGGTTTTAGATATGACGATTAATAGGAATAAATATGGTACCAACAAAGTTTGACGGCTTTTTATATATAGTCTTTGTTAAGAGGATTTTGCTCTATTAGCAAATGCATTTTAGAGTAAATTGGATCAAACACTGATATCCATATTTTAAAGTTTGTAGTCAATAAGTGTAGGATTTTGCATGATTTCTTTTCACAATTATGTTGCTCACTTACTAATCCTGCTCACATCTTCCCACATTTCTAGCTGCTGAAGTGCTCATATTGATCCAGTATCCACAGAATCTCAACTTCCATTCTGTGTCCAGTCGCTCAAGAGCTCTGTTCCTCACCTTGCAGTATTTGTGCCATTCACTGTCAAACTGTGATGAGACACGAAATGACTTTCCCTCTCAAAGTCTTTCCTAGCTTCACTAAGCTCCTCTAGCTTATACACACTGCTTAGGGTGCATTTTCAAGTAGGTAACCCACTTTCTGTTCTTGCATATAGACAAGAAGACACTTCTGGGGTTTCGCTGACTTTTGTATTTGAGCGTGCCGTCTCAACAGTCTCTCAAATGGCTTAAAGACTCAGACAATGCAAACGGTATTTACATAAACATCCATGGTCACCTTCGAGAATAGCCATGGTAGGATGGGCTGCTTTAGTTTTGATGGAGATGCAACCGGAGGTTTTCCCAAGCTGGGAGGTTCACAAAAGAAAAAATAGACTGAGAATATGAAATATGGTCTGTATCCTTGTGAGGACTTGGTCAACCCAATAACATCAAAATATGAATCCTACAACCTTAACATTTGACTGATATAAAACCTTGGCGACAGGTTTATACAGTGTAAATTTTAATTATGGGTTTTGTGAAGCATTCATGGACTCAGGGATGTTCCGTCTCTGCTGACCCCCTTCTGATATTCACATATAAGAGCTAAGCCTCAGTCGCAGGCAAATACAGCGAAGACCAGCTCTGCAAATATCTGGATCCTTTCCAGACTCATCCAAACAAAAATACTCTCTCATTACCTTCTCTGCAGGGATGTGCGGAGCCACACTCTGATCCACTGGCACGCTTAAATCCATTTCTTTCATGTGTCACCGACTTGTTTTGCTTCTTTGCAGCATTTATTCAAGTTGTAGCCCCGAACAAGACTAGTTTAGCCTACAACACGGTGCTATAGTTTAACTAAAGCACAACAGGTGGGTGAGCGACAACGGTGCTCATGCAAAACAGACAGAATTAAGAGATTTTGCTAATGCGTGCGTTAAAAGTGCGTATCAGGAAGTATTTTTTGACACTCCACTCCTTAAGCTGGTAAACACACTGTCAGTTTGCTGAAGATTCTTAAAAAATGGTAATGTCGTTTGAAGTCTTTTGGTGTCTCCATCACTTCAAAAACCTCAGTAAACAAACTGAGAAGAAAGGCCTGATGTAATTCTCATAAACTGTGTGCAGTATTAATGAATACCACAATGAACCTTTAATAATTTATCAGATAAGCTGTATGGAGTCTGAAGGGAAATGTGAGAAAAAAAATTTTAACAAGGGAAATCTAACTTACAAAAGAAATACAACATGTGGGAATGCTTTACACAAATCAATACTGAATGTCATTAGGTAAATCTGGCTAAAGTGCCAGTATTGATTTGATGTCTGACATATTCCATGTATATTTTTAGGTGACAGCTCAGGAGATATCTTAATCTCACTCGAGACCTTCAAATGCCAAGATTCATTTCTCTCTGCTCCCTTTGGAATGATGTTATTATGGTTGGGGAGATGACAGTTGTATCAATTATGCATAAGGTGAGGGTGTATGGAAGGCATCTATGCAAATCAGGTTCACCCCATGGATGACAGTGAAATAAATGAAAATGCTCAATTCAAAGTGGTGAGTTCAGGTGAGCTCCTGCCAGTTGGGCTTTAGAAAAGTCTGTTAACAATCGTCGAGGATGACACGCTGACGAACTTTTGACTCACTTGGCTGTTGTATCACAATTACCAGTTCTTTTTTTTTTGGTTCCTGGACACTCATAATTTGTATTCTGAGGCATCTGATACATGGAAATGGACACACATACACACACACACAAAAGGTTTAACTCTGCTTTGTATGCTTTAAAAAAACATATGCAAAGTGAGTCATTTTTCTACACTTATTTTTTTTTTTAATGACCCGGCTTCGTACCTCCCGCTCTTTTTAGTTTCGGTGCCAAGCTAAGCTAACTGGCTGCAGGGTAGCTTCACATTTACTGCACAGCTACAAAAGTGATATTGATTTTCTCCTCAGAGTATTGACCTTTGACTTATGGTCCATTTACTGCTTTTGTTTAGAGCTTTCAATAGGATTTCACGGTTTTCCTTAATTTTTATGGCAGCTGAAAAATGGGTAGAACAATAATCTATCTATCTATCTATCTATCTATCTATCTATCTATCTATCTATCTATCTATCTATCTATCTATCTATCTATCTATCTATCTATCTATCATAACATATTTTATATTCCAATAAATGCATATCTTTCCATCCATATGCAGCATTCACATCAGAGACATATGTAAGTATATGAGCTATGTGTATGAAGCAGAAAGGAGTGGTTGCAGAAAGTGGATGATCCAGTCACATGTTCTCTTTCTTCTATCTTTCCCTGTTCCTCCGCATCCCCTTCTCCTCCTAATCCTCTCCCCCTTTGTCTCAAAATCTGTTATAATCTTTTTCCTCTCTCCTGACTCTCTCAATGCTCCACATTCTCACATCAACAGCTCCACCAACAGGTGGGAAAAAAATGCCCGTCTCAGGTTCACCTCTCCATGTTTCCATCAGTCCAAGGCACTCTGCATTTTCCTCCGCGACAGTGAAATGCAACGCCACATATTCTCAGGGTCTGTGTCTTAAATTTCATGTTCACGGTGAGCTCTTTCCGTGTGAACTCTTCAGATGGAGGGGAATTATTTATCGTCCTTCAGCACAGCAATGCTGAATCAACAGAGTCATGGGGGATGAGAGTCAGGACACTGCATGCTGGCACTGTCATTGCTTCTTTGTAAGTCAAATGAAATAATAGCCATGAAATGCTCCATAAATCAGCTTGCCAACATGATTTATTTTACTCTTTGCTAGATTTCTCCATAGAGTCTTCCATCTCCAGTCTTAAAAATAATTGAGACATCCTTAAAAACATTAGTTCTGCACTTTCACCTCACAATTACATTTCCAAATCTATCCACCGGGAGGCAGAAATTAGGCAAATGGTGTTTATGTTGTTTCCACATTATCCAAAAACCGTACATGCTTCAAGCAAGCTGTCTTGAGTATTGTTCTCTGAATATGAAGATGTAGGTAGTTTTAGTAAAATATCTTGGGAGCTGTGTTTTACCAGGGATTCCACTATACAAAAGAAATATATTTGCTTCCTAAAAGTTTAACTTTATATTATGAATCTTCTTCCTTAATTTGACCAAAGCATGACATGGTGCTTTGTCTGACACCCTTTTGAACTTTTACCAGCAGCATTAAAGCTCGTACCACCAAATGGTTGAAGACAATTGAGGATTTATCTCTTTTATCTTGATGGCTTGTACAATGTAAAATGATCTGCCATTCAAAAGTCATACAGGGGTGAGAAAAGTGGAAGAAACACATGTGTAGACTGGCTTGTAATTGATATAAGTTAATTTATTTACAGTTATAAAGACAAATTTACAATACATATTTATTGGTCTCATTAAAATTTAACATACAATTACCTGTATTTGGATTGCTTAACTACATTGCATAAATTTGTTTACAGTGACTTTGTGGTCATTGTGTAAGCACTGCTTCAAAGATATAGTTCTGTAAGTATTATAGACTGAATGGTTACAAATTTAAGTGTTAAATAAAGCTGAATTTTCATTTTAATTTGCATAAGAAATAAGGATGTGGGCTATGTTTATTTGCATTTTTCCAAAACAGTCAGGACCATAGTAACAAAACTCGTATGCTTTTCAACTAAGGCTTCCCAACATACAAAACAGATAAGATAATATAATAAAGTTCCAACCTATTTTATCATGATGATTTGAAGGTAAACTTTAATTATAGGTATAGGACTTGTGTTATTGTGGTCTTGATTGTATTGGCAAACCAAAATAAGTGACATATTATGGCTGTTGTTTTGACTGTTATAAAAGCGGATTTAATTCTGTCCTAATTTGACCCCAAAGTTGGAAAATTTGAATTTTCGAAACGTTCAGTACCTCTACTGGCCACCAGGGGTCGCTGCTTTTATTCCGGTCCGACGCACAGCCGGAACACGACGTGGCAAGTAAACAGTTCACTTCCTGTGTTTAATGCTGTATTGACATCTGTCTTCTCTTGTCAAAACCAGACTTCCCTGGACTTTCTGTTCGCTTTGAATTCATCTCTGAAGCGGGTTTGAGTGTGAGCCGAGGGGGCCGGTGTCTTACATGAGGAGCGGGAGGCTGGAGGAGCTCAGCAGCCGGACAGGAGAGATGATGGCTGGGCTACTCTTGGTGTTCTTCGGTGGGCTGCTGGAAGTCTGCAGCGGCGTCTCAGCAAACAGAGGGGGGTATCCCTCCTTTACAGACGAAATTCCTTTCAAAATCACCTGGCCTGGCGCTGAATTCACGCTGGTGTGTCTCGTCCTTTAGTAGCGCGTTTGTTTTGAGGAATAAATGCACTGTTGCAGGCTGAGGAGACTTTTTTTTAGCTTTGTAGCTGTGAAGGGAGGTTGCACTGCACTGCTTTCAGACTTCGTTTCCTAGTTGTCTCATTGCAGTTTAAGTAACAAACATTTTCCTCTGATTTACAGCCAGCTACAGGTGCACTTTACAACGAAGATGACTTTGTCATTATGACAACAACAGAGAAGGAGAAGTACAAATGTCTCCTACCTTCCCTGACAGCTGGAGAGGAGGTGAGTTCCTGGTTCTTCTTCAGCACTGTCAGCTGTATATGTTAACAAAGTTTTTTTCAACTAATTTAGTTATTTAGGAAAACCTTTTCTGTTGCCTCTGATGACATAATGATAAACACACTGCAGAAATTTTGATATCTGTTCTTGCAAGGCCAGTAAATTCTCTACAGCTTGTTCTGCTGCTTAACATACCATACATGAACCAGGCGTACATGTATACGTTGTTTTTAAGCATGAAGAGACACTTAAAACATTTCTGAGCAGCTTTGGATTAGTCTGCAGTTTTCAACCAAAAAATATCTTTGAATCATATGTTTCTGTGATTATAGCATCACTGTCTGCATGGGTTTTGTGATTGTGGCCATCATTTATACCTGTTACAATAAGGATGTATTCTACAAGTTATTTGCATTTAGTTGGGTGCAAAAGCCATGCTAGCTATACCTTGACAACATGAATGTAAAAGAAAAAGAGAGATCGAACCAAGTGGCATATCACTTATGTGATCGGAAAAGTTTTAAAGAAGTTCCCAGTTCAACTCTATTTTCTGAGTCATTAATTTAGTAACAAATGTCAACAACTCCTGTTAAATTCAAGTTTATCACCTTGTAAGCTTGTCCATATGGTGTTTTTTTATATGCTTGAATACACATCATGAGCAAAACAAGCATTTCCTACTTGAAACTGCAGTGTACCAATGGGTTTTGGAGGTTTCACGTGTAACAGACCTAAAAAACTAATACTGTCAGCCTGCATGAGCTGACTTTCTGTATCGTTATTCTTCTTCAGATTCGGTTCAGAATCAAATGTGTATGGCTGAATGAGTCCAATGTTACAATTGGCCATTTTGTAGTGCAGACTAGTTTTACAGTGTTTGAGCAGAGTGGCGGGTGAGCTGGTGTGCTGAGCTGCAGTAAGTGGAGAGAGGGGCAGGAACCTTATAGTTTTCCACACTGTTGAGGAAACAACAGTGTAGGATTACCCCCAAATTTTGAACATACATGAAAAAAGCTTCATTTTATCTAGCTTTGATACACAGATATGAGTTTTCGGGGCTTCAATCATTTACCAGAGAGAAATCTACTAATGTGTCATCCAAAAGAGAAATGACACTTAACAAAATGATTTGCATTGATATGTAGAAATCTCCCTTCATACCAGTATGGCATGGAAGCCTTTCACAATTTGATGTCTTTGGCTTTCTCATGAAGATTTGCTTTTTATCGCTCTTGTCTTGTGACACAGTTCCCCATGCTGCCTCATCTCTCTCACTCTGCTTGCCTTTGCCTCTTTCTCTCTCAGGATGATGAGAAGGAGTACAGTGGACCCAGTCCAGGTGAACTGCTCGATCCACTATTCAAGCGAAGCAGCTGCTCCTACAGGGTGAGACTCTTTTATTTTATCTATTTTCCCCCAGCAGTGAAAGTGAAAATAAGTTCAGTTATGCTACATCAGCAAACCATAACACATAAAATGTACTTCTGCTGTGGTCCTGAGGGTGTTTGGTCAATTTAAGACTCACTTCTAACTGCTTTTGGTTTGCCACTTCTGCAGATTGAGTCATACTGGACATATGAAGTGTGCCATGGAAAGCATATAAGACAGTATCATGAAGAGAAGGAGACTGGCCAGGTCAGTATTTAGATTGAAGAAAATCATTTTCAGATGACATTAATGACTTAAATTTGTATGTGCTGAAAATAGGCATTTGTTTTTCCACAGAAAATTAGCGTTCAAGAGTACTTCCTGGGGAATATGGCACAGAAGAGCCAATCAACAGAGCCAAGTGAGTGCCTTTGTGAATCTAAATTTATGATATATTTTGTACACATATTTTCTGTCCTTACTGTGCTTAAACAAAGATATTTTTTTTAGATCAAGCTGAGGAGGCAGAAAATGTCAAACCAGCAGTAGAAACAGAAGTAAGTATAATAATGGAATTCTATTAACCAACTGAATCTGCCAGACTAGCTGCCACTTCTCACATTTCTGACCTCTTGACTGCTTCCTTACCTTTTCCCACTGGTGTCTAGGTGCCTACTAAGAATATAGAAGGTCAGCTGACTCCCTACTATTCGTTGGAGATGGGAAATGGAACGCCATGCGTGCTGAAACAGGACCAGCCTCGCTCCACATCTGTGTTGTACGTCTGTCACCCAGAAGCCAAGCATGAGATCCTGTCTGTCGCTGAGGTCACTACCTGTGAATATGAGGTGGTGGTGTTGACGCCTCTGCTGTGTGCACACCCAAAATACAGGTAGATCAGGAAAAATGACTACGTTTAAATATTGTGCTTAAAGGAATAAAGTGAAAATATGTCATAAATTCTGCTTTAAGGTCACTCCTGTGTGTCAGGCTTCTGCCCATGAGATTCCTGCTTACATCTCATTGTTTCCATTCTTGCAGGTTCAAATCCTCCCCAGTAAATGCCATCTTCTGCCAGGCTCTGGCGGGCTCCCCTTTGCAGCCTCAGCGACTCGCTCAATTGGACAAGGAGCAAGAAGAGCAGCTGAAACCACCTTTCAGCGCCGCCTCTGAAGCCAGAGAGGTGAGACGCGCGCAAGACAGATGGCCGAGTCGAAAAGTGGCTTTTCTGTTTGTACAAATGATGCATCGCTCATTTCTATCTTTGACATGTCACAGGAGGAGGCGCCACCAGTGAGAGAGGAAGCCTTCACCTCCACTCACAAACCCATGACTGTCGGAGGGCAGTCTCAGGTCACTGTCGGCACCACTCACATCTCCCGTCTGACGGATGACCAGCTGATCAAGGAGTTCCTAAGTGGCTCTTACTGTCTCCACGGGGTGAGGCGTGTTTATTTGTAGCGTCTAAATCGTGTTTGAGTGACATATAGTGACCATAATGTGTGTGTTTCAGGGGGTAGGATGGTGGAAGTATGAATTCTGTTATGGAAAGCATGTCCATCAGTACCATGAGGTAAGAGACCACCTTGCTAGTGATTAGTGTAACAGAAAATTTGTACTTGCATAAGTGGTGATTTCTATTGTGTATGTAAGATTGTTCAGTACATTGGATTGCATTTGTACATTGACATATGTATTTCTTGGTGTCCCAGGACAAAGAACAAGGAAAGAACATTGTGGTGGTGGGAAACTGGAACGCAGAGGAGCACATCGACTGGGCCAAGAAGAACGTTGCCCGATCCTACCAACTCAAAGATGATG
Source organism: Amphiprion ocellaris (assembly GCF_022539595.1). Classification (NCBI taxonomy): domain Eukaryota; kingdom Metazoa; phylum Chordata; class Actinopteri; family Pomacentridae; genus Amphiprion; species Amphiprion ocellaris. The sequence continues at coordinate 14,107,823 of NC_072781.1, read as the reverse complement.
GCGTGCAGAAAGTCAAGTAGGCAATTCAAATTTTTGAAGCTTCACATGGATCCTTTTTTACACCGTTGTTGATTTTTCACTCTGTTTCCTTCTTTTTTGCCTCATAATAGGTTGGTGTCCCACTTTTATGGCCACGGGGATGTGTGCGATCTGACAGGGAAGCCCAGACAGGTCATTGTCAAGCTCAAGTGAGTGAACAGTCATGTCTGGGGAGGAACCATAGCGCCCTGTGGTTCAGTGTCACCGCCCCGAGTCAACACATGAGTAAGACAATACCTCAGTGTTTCCCATTTGATTCATTCGTATCATTTGTCTTCTCTGTGTCAGATGTAAGGAGTCGGAGTCTCCTCATGCTGTCACTGTATATATGCTGGAGCCTCAGACTTGTCAGTACATCCTTGGGGTAAGTTGACTTGTAACCACTGAGTCACATTTACTGAAAAACAAAAACACATGCTTAGTTGCAGTGTGTGAGTTTAACGCTGAACCTTAGCTTCTCCCTTACTTTAGTCATGAGGGCCAAATAAAAGGAAATTTATTTTATTCACAACTAATTTACACCAAATTCAGTGGAAACAAATGACAAGGATAGCAGATGTATTGACTCGTTAAATGCAGGAGTAACTAATAGCATTATTGGTGGTTGCAGTGCGCTGATGTTTTGTCCTCTATGATAAGGTCTGACTGAAAAGGTGTGTCGGATTTATTTAATTGGGAATGATAAAGAAACAAGACTGCTCTGATGCGTGCAAAGATGGGCTGTTTTATCACATAAAAAACAGGTTCTTCATGTTATTAAGTTTAGCAACAAAAAACGGTTTAGCGACAGAAGAAAGTGTGGAAGCTTTCAAACATGTCCAACATGTAGAAAAAAATCATACAATAGCAATGAAAATGAGTGGAAGAGAGACAGACTAGATTAACTATCTAACCATATTGACTGTGTGCAGACAGGATGTCAGCTTAAATGATTGGCAGCATATTCAAGGTGATTGACATCTTTTTTTTCTCCCTAGGTTGAGTCTCCTGTCATATGCAGGATTCTTGACACTGCTGATGAACACGGACTTCTGTCGGTCTCCAGCTAAACCGACAAAGTTCCCATGACAGCAACGGCGCATGAAGGACGAGGGGAGCAAACATAAAGAGAGAGGACAGTTGTAGAAGAGAAGACTTGTTTGGTGGAGAAACTGAAACCCAAAGCTCTGCGCCAAATGCCAAAACTGAGGTAAAACTTGATCTTGAGGCTGGACTTCATGTAGCTCAGGAGAACAGCCCCAACCTAAGCCCTGATCTGTAGAGCAGGTGAGCTGAATCCGACGGACCAGCTCGGACTTGCAGTGCAGCGAAATGGAGCTGACACCTCACTCCACAAGGCAGTGAATTCATTGCCTGGACTCCGTATCTATGCTTCTCTTTCTGCTGATTAATTCAAAGCAAAGGAGTGACGAATCAGGGGATTTGTAATCATCAGGGGAATCAACAATATTCATGGATGTTTTATTGTCTTTAATGACTGTGTTTGTTTGTATGTGTGTGTGTGATATGCAACGATTAGCTGCTTGACTGTGGCACTTTGTACTTGTAGATATGATGGGGAAGGAGGGGGGGGATAAGTTCTGAAATGCTTTGCGGCAGGGCGAATGTGTGCTGTGTTAATTTACAGGATGAGTGAGTGTAACTTATTCACTAGAGGGTGCTGTGGAATAACAACAACAAAAGTGAGTGATTAAAATTTCATGCAAGTTTGTAGGATGTGCAGAATGTCTGTGAGTTCATTTAATTCTGTGGTTTTATGAAGATGAACACTGGGGTCCTGACCACTGCTGTATAACTGGGATAAACACCAATGCATCTGCAGCAAAGAATTAAAAAAACATGAAACCTCATTTGTAGTGTTGCATTACCATACAGGAAAAAAATTGACTGAGATGTGAGGACATCACAGCAATACATATCTGTACCTAATATCTAATTATCATCACCACCTTCACAAATATCAATGTGTTTTTTTTATTAAGTGGCTAAACTTTTTAAAAATATGACAACGCTGAGAAAAAAAATGTAAAAGTTTCTCTCCTGCTACGGCCACCAGAGGGTGCTGAGGCTATGCAAACGCTATAATCTTCCCTTATTGTGAAATCTTTCGTGGTTGAAAATAAGAGAAGTATTTTGTTTTCACATTCCTGACATGAGCAGAGCAGCAAGTGTACCATGCTGTCAGACATGAAGCCTGAAATACTGTTAAGCAACTGTCATTAACCTTGCTGCCAAAACTAATGCTGAAACTTAAATGATTTTCCACTATGTTCTTGACTACCTATTTCCCAAAGTATATAAGAAAATTGCAAATTCCTAATAAATTTTGCAAGACAAGATGACCTGTTCACATCTTTTGTCTGATCAATAAACCCAAACATTTACTATGATACACTACTAGTCAAAAGTTTGGACACACCTCATTCAATGGTTTTTATTTAAATATTTTCTACATTGCAGATTAATACTGAAGATATCAAAACTATGGAAGAATACATATGGAATTATGTTGTAAACCAAGAAAGTGTTCATCTTCGGTATTAACCTACAATGTAGAAAATAATACAAATTAATAAAAAGCATTGAATGAGAAGGTGTGTTCCAACTGTTGACTGGTAGTGTATATAAAATGCATCGTGCTCATATTTGAAAAGCTGGAACTTGGAAAAAGCTTTAAATTTTTGCAAAAAATTACAGAAATTTTAAATCAAAATAGTCAGCTGGTTGCTTTGTCTTAAATCAGAAACTCTTGTGTTTCAGCAGCTTGGGCAGTTACAAGCAGCCGACTGCCTCCGTCCCCTTAGTGCAAACCTTCTGCACTTAATTGAGTTGTCTGTTGATTTAGCTTTACTTTAAAAAAAAGTAGAAGCACAGATCCTCTGCACTTGCCAAACATTTATTGTGTTAAAAAGAGTATGAGGCTCACAAACACATTTTTCTTAAGAAGCATAAAAGTCCCATCAAGGTGCAAACACATGCCATTGACAGCCATGTGTGGGATTTTGCAGGGTTTCATTGTAGCCGGATGATACAGCAGGTGGTGTCACAGCTCAGTAACTTCAACCAGAGGAGGCAGCAGTGAAACCAGCAGCTGCTGTCTTCGGCTTCAATGGAAACCTGCATAGTCTCGGGTTATACTGGCACATGCGTGCACAAAAAAGGGGCAGATTCATGTCAAACTGTATATCTGTAAGAGCAAAAAATTCAAGAACAGCAACTTTTTGGAACAGATACTTTTCATTATAAATGTCTTGGTTGTTTTTGGTTTCCATGGCAAAGCTTATAATCCTGGTTCTTTCATTTTTCCACCCAAGAAAAGGTAACATAATGTCTTTTCATTGTAGAAGAAAACAAATGGTTAATACTAATTCCGAATAGTACATAAAATGGACTGTTTTCATGTTCCTCTTTTGATTCACATTCGACTTCAAGTTTGGAAAGATCATCCAAACCTTTCTGTTCTTTGCTCAGACAGAGGGAATGGGAATCTGGTGCACTGAGGTGCTTTCGAAGTCTTGCAGTGTGTCCTGGTGAGTGTGGTAGTGCATGGCTACATAGGACTTAGCAAAGGCAAATGTCTGAGAGCTGACAGGCTGCAGGCTAGTTGGGGAGCTGGGCCCTGCAGAGGGGCTGCTGTTGTATATACTGTAGTAGGGCTCAATGCGGGTGTTGATAGGTGTAGAAGTACTCGGTAAACGAGGTTTGCGTGCACCTGTGGCCCGTGGACTACCTGCACAATCCCTGGAGTGACTGGGCCCACATGCCTGGTCTACCAGCCTCCTCTGTGGCTTGGGCGAGAGTACGTAGGCTGAGTTGGTCTCATGGTGGGAAGATTTATTGCGATTGACTTCCAGACTGCCTTTCCCCATCGCGTGCAGGCGAGTCTTTTGTTTGCAACAGAGGAAGCCCAGCGCAGCCCACTGAATGCAGCACAGCACACGGCGGCGGAGGCCTGCGCTGTTGCGTGAGTACACAAAAGGATTGATGCCCGATTTGAGAAAAATGAGCACAAAGCCGCACAGTTCAAACTGGTAATGTGCAAAGCTGCTTTCTGGTGACAAAACATCCTGTGACAGTGAAACTCCCATTGGCAAGCAGCAGAGCAGCACAGAGAACACTATAACTACACAGGTGACAACTGCCTTCGAGTCTTTGGCTGTGGCCAAGTTGACTGTAGAGACCAGCTGGCAGCAGGTGGCTCCTTGAGCAGCTCCAGGGACCACTGGCTGGTTGGTCCTGTTGGCATAAGAGTGTGTCTGTACATTCTGCAGTTTGTTGTAAGTCTGGTTACGATACAGAGAGGGGCCTTGAACAGCACACTGCATGCTTTCAAAGCCTGCTGCAATGAGAGGCGGTGGGGGCGGAGGACACGTGGCGTCTACAGTGATGATGGGACATTTTCTCACTTGAGCGTTCTTCCTCAGTGTCTGAGCAATCATCAGGTAGGAAACAGACACCACAGCTACACAAAAGGCAAAGTCTGCCAGGTACACGTACAACACGACCCTGGCCTGTCCGCTTCCCAGGCCAAAGTGGGGCAAACAAGGTCCATCTCGACGTGGATACGCTCGCATGGTGAGGAGAGCAGCCATGGTGAAGCTGGACGTCCACAGCAGGGCGGTGAGGGCCAACGTGCAGGGGAAGGAGGCGGTGCGGTTGGGCTGCTGCCCCAGAACCATGCGCAGCCTGTGCAAAGCAATGACAGCCACCGTCTCCAGGGACATGATGATGAAGCCCGAGCTGGTCAGGTGGAAGGCGAAGCAGAAGCTCTTGGACACGCCATCCCCTCCGCCGGCATCCAGGAAGAGCACCAGTGCAAACATGGGAGCCGTCACGCAGCAGATGAACAAGTCGCAGAAGGACAGGTTGAGGATCATGAAGTCAAAGTTGGTGCGGAACTTGCGAAACGCCGGGTCAAAAAAGGACAGGAACACCACGAGGTTGCCGTAAGAGCCTAGGAAGAAGATGAAGATGAGGAGGAGGGAGCAAAAGGTCAAGGTAGCAGTGTGGATCACGGCCCATCCTGAAGGGGTGTGTGTGCCCAGGGTGCCATTGAAGGTCTGCTGTCTTGGCACATCCACCAGGTCTGATGGTGTAACGGTGGTGTTCATTGTATTAATGGCAAATTAGACAGATCCCACTGTCATCAATTTCAGCATTATTCCTCTGCATGGAAGGAGTAAATGAGGTATCTGCTGCCTCTGCCATTGCTGCCACCTTGATAGAGAGCTACAAAGGATACAAAGTCAGCGATTATTTTGTGCAGTAGATCATATTAATAGATTCACAGCTGATGAAGGGAGCCATGCTTATAATTTATTATAAAAGAGTACAGATTTCATAAGAAGGTACAACACCAGCTACAATAGGCTATGCACCACTGCATTTGGCCAATTACTTCCTCCCCCTCTCCCACCAACACACACGCACAGCCTCTACTAAAATCCAGAGGAAATCTCTCTGTACATCACATTTCTGCCAATGTATCCTATCTAGATCTAAAGGATAGTCTTCACTAACAATGGGAAAATACAACATACCAGCCGCGGTAGCTCGTTCGTCCATCATCATCATATCATAGAGCCCATCTTCATTTTACAGCAGTATGATAGTAAGTGAACGCACCGCTGCTTTGGAGAGGGAATAAAACGGATTTCAACGGCGGCTCAGCCGAAACAGAGCAGTCCACTGGCAAGCACTGATAGAAAATACGTGTCTTTACATCTGGGAGTAAATCTTCTCAGCGCATATAGATGGTTTTCTTGCGGATATATCCATTCTAATAGGGGAGCGACGGCTCCTAGACGTGTGCTGAAAAATGAGTATGAAGTCACTGTCTACGTATCTGGGCATGAGCATAACCACTGCATTCAAGTAGCTGGTCCATCTGGGAAAAAAAACTCACTTCTCCTCTCTCGGTGTTATTCAACAGTTACATAGACAGGTCTTTTTTTTCCCGTTGTACACAAATGCGGGATTTGAAAGAAACCGTTATGCACCATTTGACACGTCTGATATATTACCGCGGCTGTCGTTTTTCTCACCATGGCAACATAGTGTCGAAAAAATGGTGGCCATATTGGATTTAGGCTCAATAGTTTCATATACAAGCTAAATAAAGACACTCGTTAGCAAATGTTAAAAGTATTAAACCGTTTTTTTTCTAATTTTCTCTTTTTTTAAAATCTTTTTTCTTTAATTTTAGCTGTCCGGCATCAGTTAAGTTGGGGATAATAGGATATACAAGGATTGTAAATAATTAACTTAAAATATTAAATAATTGAAAACAACAGAACTTTACATGGCTATGTGTGTTAGATGCGTTGATATCCTTTTAAAATAAATTAAATCTAAAAAAAAAAATGCTTTTCACTGCCATCCTTGGCAACAGCAGCGCTACAATGTGGTTGCTAGGCGACACGAGGAGTGACGATTCTGTGGTAATATTTAAAGCAGGGGCAGTAATCACACTTTCAGCAGGTGTGGATTCAAATGGTCAAGACTTAATGAAACAGTCCCTAAATATACCACAACACTGCAGTCACAGTACATTCTGCAATTATGGCCACACCAGAACAATAAATGATAATCATTATTTTCAAAAGCATCACCTGGTTAATATAAGTGCAATCCAGTTTTATATTGTAAGATAACTCCAATCAAAAGGAAACCCCCACATGCAGTTTTTGTTACAAACGGTTTATTGTAATCTCTCCGAATAAGCAAATAGTATATCTAAAAAAGAAAAAAAAAATCACTGCAGTTTTGGCACTACACTAAATGTAAGTGAGGTACTAAATGCTTCAATGCTTAGACTGGTTTCAAGTCATCAGACATACGCAAACCAAAAGTCTGTTTTCATTCCATTTCATTGGGTTTTTCTTTCCAAAAAACAAAATGATGCTGAGGATAAGAGGGTAGAGGTCACAATTATGAACAGGCAGTTTGGTTTCTTTTTTTTTTGCACACGTGACATGGTGGCGTAACTGTGCTCAGGTCCTCACAACAAACGCATCACACAGCACAGCAGTGGGGAGCATACACTCTCCCTTTCTTTGCAAGAATAGATGAGAAGAGGCTCCATTGCTAACAACTCAGCCATCTACTTGATCTCAGATATACTATGAAAAAAAATTAAAACGTAGCGCTTCAACAAAAGTAAATAAATAAATGTTTGTGCATATTTGCTCTACCATGACATATACATGCATGATGCATATAATCATATATAGATCAAACAGCCACACAAACATTGTGTGTTGCAGGTTTAAATCTAATCTAAAGCCATTGTTCAATAGTCAATTCTCTGTGGCTCATAACACTTTACTATGGGAAGATAGCAAAGAGTGTGTCTGTCCTACACCGGACATTGTGTTGGCTCAGAGCTGATACTTGGGATATAATCCTGAGAAATGTGTGGGACACCGGCAGATGTCTTCAAGCATCCCATAAACACACACACTCGCATACCCGTGTACATGCACACAAACAAACCACAAAAGAAGAAAAAAACAAACAAACTGTACAGTCATGATACAAACTGCAGGTCATTCATCCCTGCTATGATTGATCCTTAAATATTAAGTATAGTAGAAATGGAAATGAGCTAAATACATAAATACACGACATTTCAATCCTTCTGTGCGCGACAACGCAGCTCCTTTGTGCGCCACTCTTCTGAATCTTTTATCAGTCAAGATCTTGGGTCTTCTCCCCAATGCAGGCTGGTGTCAGTACAGTCTGGAGCTGTCCCAAACTGAACAAGTGAAACACAAACAAACATGACAGTAAAAAAAAAGTGGCTCAAGTAATTCTCTAATCTTTAAAATGATCTCTTCAGCAGTTTCCGTGATAATATTCACCAATGAACAATAATTAAGCTGGACGTATATTGGGGGCTGTGAACACATATACGTTCCAACAGCTGTGTTAAATTAAAATTCCTTACCATGTTTTAGGCATAGTAACACGGGGAGACCAACAGGTCAGTGAGGACCAGCAGCTGGTCATCTGTGAACTGCTGCTTATGCTGCTGCCAGTTGTCATGGTGAGTCCGTCGGAAGTTTGACAGAGTTTTCTTTACAGTCATCTGGAAGGTAACACAACATAAATTATGGTTTGTTTGGGTATTTTTGGACATGAAGCAATATAAGGTGATTGATAGGTAAATATACCTCAATGGGCTGTGTGTCATTGAGGTGAGCACTCAGGTCCATCAAAAGTTGGGGCATCCAGGTGGGCACATCGTACGGGCTGGAGAGAATACAAGCACTCAACCCGAGAACACCAGCATGGCGGCGCACCAGGTCTACAAATGCACAGCAGGAGGGATTCCGTTAAGATGAGAGTGAGCAGCATAGCGAGTGTACCATCGTACAGTCTTGACTTAAATCTTTCACTGCTAATTTGGTGTGTTCATTACCAGCTGAGGGTATGGTGTCCACTATACAGCCGACCTCCCTCTTCCTCTTTTTAGGCAAGGAAGTCTTGCAGAGAGCCTCAAAATGCGCCTGCATGGGGGCATCCATGGACAAAAAATTGCACTGAAGGAAGCCACTGAGTGTAGTGGCGGCCATTTCTCTCACCTAGAAAACAAACACAGAAGGAGATGGGAAGTTGAAGTTCAAACTGAATTGTGTCACAAGAGTGCAGTATAAATTATAACACACATAACAATGATCAAACTAAGTACACAGATTAAAAAGCTGGTTAATGTTTCTAAGTAATGGTTTGAGGGTTATTGTGTGTTAACTGGCCACCTATTAACATTTTAGAAATGCGTGTTAAGGCTCATAAATACTACATAAGAAAAAGGTTGTTTGAAGACTCAGCCAGTTTGTGTAAGGCGTGGACACCATTGTGTGGATCATTACTCGTGTACCACCTGCAACCAATCCTTCAGTCAAAGTGAAAAAAGATCTCAGTGGACACAAACTTATCCATATCCTCCTCAAAACAACATTTAGTGCTACCACTGAAGTGAAGTGTCTTTATTGGCTATGTGTTGTCATGAAAACATGAAACTCATTTAATTAAAATGTCCTTCATTTTTTGTTGATTTACTATAATTTATTGATATTAAATGTGGCAAAACATTTACAATACGTCAAATACGCGTACTACCAAATTTGCTTGTTGCATGTTTTAAGCACAAAAAATCTTCCAAACACAAATATCGAACATTCATTCTATAAATTGGTAGATTACTGTTACACAGAAGCCACAGAACTTTACCTGCAATCTCTTGCCACACTGTACAAGACATATCATATCATAGCTCATAACAGTGTCATGCGATAGGGTGTTCCACGATTGTGTACACTGACTAGCTGGGAGGTAACAGCAGCCAGCTGGGAATGGGGGATAAATGTGTGTGTGGAGATGCTTCTCTATATTGTGAGCTAAATGATCTGTGGCACAGTTCACAGCTCTATTCTCATTGGAATTCTTTGCAAGAAATGTGTACTGTGCAGGTCTTTCAGCAGCAGATGAAAGGCTTTTTAAATTAAACGGGATGAAAGTGTCATACAGCTGAGGCCCATAAATCAGGCATGGGTTACTTTAAGAGGCCAAACAAAAATGGCTACTTCCATCCCCCACTTCTTCTTTGTCTCTACTTCATCCCTCTCCCTCTTGTCCTCCTTAAATCTGAACGTTATCGCCATAGCAACAGATTACTGCAGCCTGTGGTTTCCATAGCAACAGCTAGAGGACTGGGAGGGGGGGAGTAGAGAGAGGAGAGCCAGGAGGAGAGTGCTGAATCACTACAGTGAAACTGAAAGACAGTGAGAGTGCCTGCTAGCATAAACAAGCATGTACTGGCCAATAGCTTCACGATCATTATATAACCAGACTGCTATATGTTTCTCCATCTTTCGGTTCAGCTGTCCTACAGATACTGTTTATGACAGGCTGACTAGGTGGTCCAACTTCTGGCTTTGCATTTTGAATGGTTTTAATGATAAACACTTGTGAATAAATGGTTGTTTGTACCTCAAGCTGCTCATCCTCCAGCAGCTGTATCACCAGCGCCCGCACATCATTCACTGCTTTCTGATCACTCATGAATGTGAAGAGGTTGTAAAAGACCATGATCTGGAGGTATGTGAGCACCGTGTAGCGAGCATGCCAGGAGCTGCTGCCAGCAATCTGTAACACACAACAACAGATTCATGCCACATTGATAACATACTCTGAGCATTTGTTTCACAAGAGGAACAGCCCGTTCCCTGGAAAAATACAAATTTACTGGGGGTTTTCTGTGGGAGAACAGGTGAATCAAAATTTCTGACACACATATTCTAAGCTCTAAGATCTCTGCATATTTGTGTGACCAATCAACACCTCAGAACTATTTGCTTATTTTTTTAGATTTTCATGTAAAGCTTAATTTGTTCATAGCCTTCTTTAAAGTACTGATCTTATAAGATCGGGGAGGTCTGTTATAAGCCTCGTCATGTGTGATGCAGGTGAGAAGCGGAATAACAGCCACAGCTGCCAGATGACTCACCTCCTGTAGGGCATTGAGGACCATGGGGATCTGTTCTGTGTAGAGGAGTCCCTGAGACATCAGAGACAGACAGGTCTTTGCATCCCTCTTTAGTTCGTCATAACTGTCATCATTCTCAACTGGGGCAATCTGGAACAGCGAGGACAGTGACAGGTTGATGGGCAGGCAGTTCCTTTTATGTGATATACATTAGAGGAAAAAAGTTGGTAGTGACAAAGCTAGAAAATTAAGACTATGAATGAATGAGGGATTATTTCACCTTAAACAGTAGGGGAAGCAACCGTAGTTGTTCTGGGACAGCAGTGGAGAAGGAGCGACCAGCACTTGCAATCAGCCACTTAAGCACTGAAGACATTTCAAGAGAGGAATTTTTATATTTAAAAACATTTCACTGCAATAAGTGTGGTTGTCTGACAGAAATAAGTTTTCTGTTCAAAATTTATTGTTTCCACCACAACTAGAACTCCTTTTGAGTTCAGCATTAACGGTGACAGAGCCTTAACCCACCTGTTTTGAGTAACTTGATTGCTTGTGTCCTCTCATCCTGCTCTCCCACCTCATTCTCCTCAATCACGTGATTCTGGATTTCCTCATCGCCCTCAGTTAGCGGCTTTAGCTGCAACAGAATTCGTTCTGTGAAGTCCAAGATGCGTGGGGAGGTGGTAGGTTGCGTGTATGGCAAGTTGACATCAATCATGAAGATGTACGTGAGAACGCTGGAAGGATGTCAAAACAGAGAAGACAGGATACGGTCAAGAATTACAAAGAATTTTACAATGGTAATAACCTGATGAATAGTGTATACTGCATTTACATTCACTAGAGGCGTAAAAAGGAAATCACCTGCCAATTCTTTCGCGCACATTCTTGTACACCTGTGTCAGTTTGGGTTCCAGGTATTGTAGCAGCCTGTGGAGGAGCTCAGGTACCCGCCACTCCTGCTGCGCTAGTCCTCCCTGCAGCACATAGAGTCGACTGGGAAGGAAAAAGTAGCACGATCATCAGTTTATCAGCCTCAACAACAACACCATCTGCTTAAGGTAGCAACCTTTGTACTCACCAGGCATCGACAAAAGAGCCTCCCTCTCCATTGACTGGAGACTCCATTAGCATCTCAAACAGCCAGTGGAGCTTGCGTGGGTCTCTGCTCTCCTATCAAAGCCAGAAACAGCAGCCATATTGAAGGAAGGATGAGTGACACAAGTTTAACAAGCTGAAGGATAATGATAGATCTGAATGAACACAAGACTTACACAAGCTGTGGCGATGCAGGTACCCCAGTCTGCATAAGTTTCTATTGTGATGTTTGACAAGGCAGTACGGAGCAATGGACACAGCAGCTCCCACAGGCTCTCAACCTGTCACAGAAGTATTTTCCAAGGGAAAAGTTAATGTATGCTGTATGCAGTAGATACTAGGTGGCTAAAGAAAACTCCTAGAAGCTACATTAACATGATAAATTCAGAAAGTTTCTCAGAGACGGACCCACAGGATGTGGAATATCAAGCCACCTGTTTCAAATCTGTACCTTTAAGTAGCTCCAGTGCTTGCAGCCTCTGATCAGTCCAGAGATGATCTCTGCAACACAGCGCTGTTTACTCTCATGGGAGTCTGCCACAAGGCGCTCCATATGTGGTCGCAGCACAGGCAGAAAGGCATCGCTGAAGTTACGGAACAATCCCTGGAAAAGCAGAAGGTGGCACGTTAATGTTTGGATTTATTCACTTGAGTTGATTTGCACCCCCAGTTTGAATCTGCTGTTGGAAGATCTCACCTTGAACAAACAGAATCTGCGAGGGCTGAACTTGTCCTTGCCCTTACGGTCCTCAAGAGAGAGGAACTCGATGAACTGGTTAATGAACACTGGGTCTGAGAAGTGGTCAAAGATGATCTGCTCCCGCTGTCACAAAGAGCATGAAAATGAATTTTACAAGCTGTAGTTAAATGATTCCACCCTACTGCATGTGTTATATTATTTTTGTCCACAAACCTCTGTCATTTCCTCTCGGCTCAGGTTATGTTTTGGTTGCTCCTCCAGTGGTGCATACATCATCAGTTTTCTAGAGACAAATTATGGGGTAAGAATTAAAGAAAAAGCCTATATATGTTGTGTGACAGATAACAAGAGAAATAAGTAAAGAAAAACTGTCAAGTAAACAAAATAAGACAGTACTGAGAAATTCAGGTATTATAAAATGAGAACCTTGGCCAGCAGTAGTATCCCCAGTGTGTCTTTTCCACAAATACACAGTGATCCCAGTCCTGCTGTGTGCGTGGCAGGTTGCTGCTGTTATACTGAAGCCACTCGTTGTCTGCACGGTCCCCTGCTACAATCACATCAAGTTCCTTTACTCCACCTACCAGAGACAAGAGCAGATTTTTGAGGGGACTTTTAGAAATTGTAAATATTGAAAATGAGATACAAAAACACTGGACAAACAAAATGCTTACAAAGCTCAGAGGGGCTGACAGAGACTTTCTTATGTGGTCTCTTTATTTGTTTCATGATCCCTGCCACAGCTGATATCGCCACCTAATGGAGAAAGTGAGACATTTCAAACAAATGAGCCACAGGAGAAGCCTGGAATCTGTCCATATACAGGTAAAGAATCACAGCACTACTCCTACGTTTCTCAGACATTGTGTATGACGCACCTTACGGACGTAGAGGGAGTCATGGTTGAGGCTTTTCACAAAGAACATGACAGCAGGTGGTGGGAGTTGGTGGTCATCTCTCAGCAGCAAAGACAGGAATCCAATTGCAATGTGTTCAAACTTCCAAGGCCTGGAAAGTTGAACAAAGTCAGAGTCAATGTCAGAGGCAATCACTAATAAATATAGCATGATTTCTTGAAGTACATTAAATTAACCTACATGTTCCTGTTGCTGAGGCACTCCAGTAGATCCCCAATGAGCTGTTTGTATTTCCTACAAAAGTGTATACCATTATTAGTATTTGCACCTGTTATGTAACCAAACATATTTTGCTGACAGTAAGGTTGTATAAAGAGCAAACACATCATCTTAACAGAAGGGTTATGTGTCAATATTTTGAGGCTTGTTGTAAGAGGAAGAGCTGTGAGTTGCAATGCTGCCTGAGTGGTGGTGATTATTTGTCTTGTCGCTGGTGTTTAACTTACTCGATTGCCTCAGAGTTTTTCTGCTCCTGCCTCTTCAGACCATTCTGTGTTTCTTCCTCTGATGGAACAGGTTCTACAGGAACAGGATTCCCAGCAGTCATAAGTGCTTTGGCCACAGTGCAGCACTCATCGGGGATCTAAAAGGACGGAAAAAGATATAACATATAGTATCAAAAGTAATTTGTCCAAACATTATTATAGGGATAAAACCTAGGGGATAATCCCCATATGCAGGGATTAATGTGATATATTGAGAGAGCACGAGAGGGGAAAAAAAACATTCTACTGAACTATTTGTACGGACTAGTGCTTATGTGTAGCAAAGTGAAAGTTTTGCAAGGTTAGTGTTGATCAAAACTTTACTACAGTACAGACTAATTCTATATGTATTGTCATCATGAGTTGTGATTTTACAAATGACTTTAATTCAGTTTAATTAGGCACCTGTACTAAATCTCCAAACATTTTTTGTTGTTATGGTTTAGTATTTTAGAGACAATGCAATTTCATCTTGTAATTTCACACAGGGTATACAGCATGCAAAGCTTCAATTCCAGGATTCCACTGTTTGACCTATTGAGCTTCTATTATCCTAGTAGTAACTAGAGTAACTGCTATTGTCGGAACATATCCCAAGCGCCTTTGATTCTATGACGCATTTGTGAAAGCATTCCTGGCGTTGAACTCACGGAGAAGTCGATGCCGATGGTCTCATACTGCCGATGGATTTTGTCAGCTAGGTCATCAAAGAGCCGCACAATGGAGGGCTTCTCTAAAGACATGGCTGAGCTCAGGCCAGAGCGGACAATGGCAGGCCATGTCAGAGCAATGCACTCCCAGTCATGCAGATTGGCCAGGCAAACTCCACTGTGATTCCCCAGAAAACAGTACAAGGCACCCTGTGGATGTACAGATATAGTTGATTAAGAAACTACAAAGAATATACCTTCCTAAATATGAAACTATAAATAATTGTTTGGGGGCTTCTGTGGTGTAGAGATGCCTGTCGTACTTTGAACTGCTGCTGAGTGACGCTGCTGTTGTCCGGGTTGAGAAACTCAAGGACATGGGGAATAAGATCTCTGCAGCAGAAGTTGTAGGTTCCCAGTGCAGTGAACAACACATTCTGAGCTCTGCTGCGTACCTGGAAGATTAAAAAAAAGTCTCAGCTAAGATGTTATATTTTCTTATGGGATCTTAGGAACACTAATTAAATGTCTTTTGATTGACGATGTATAATGGCTAATGTGAGGTAATATGGTTAAAAATGATAAAACAGAAAGCTGATAAACACATAGCAGCACTTTATTAAGATGTAGATATTACTTTGCTCAAGGGCCTCCTGTGGAACTCACTTGACTGTAGGTGCTTGTGGAAAGCCTCAGCAGGTCTCTCATTAACGCCTGGTGAATGCTTCTGTACTGACATCCTTCAACTGTCAGCTTTCGCAGCTGATTAACGACAAAGACTCAAAGTTACAAATGGTGTAACAAAATAACACTCAAAAAGGGTAATTTCTCTGTTAAGACTTACCTCATGCTGAAGCATGACTCTGTCTATTAGCAGAGCTCTGATGTGCTGCTTTCTGCCATGAAGCTGCAAATACAACAGCAAGGGATTATACATTTTGCATGTTTCTGGTCAGTATGTGATATTAATGTCACTAATGCATAACCTTTGATGGACAGAGTGCATTGTTTTTAACCCTTGTCCAGGATAACCACAGTATAAAAATAACAGAAGAGCAATAAAATGTCTCACTCTGTTTTCCATTGATTTCTTTACAAGGTTGAAGCTCTTCCAACGGGAGTCAAACTCATGCTTGTGAGATCCTTTGAAGTGCAAAAGGTCGCTGATAATCTGAAAGTTTCACAGATAAAAATATTGATTAATGTTGGTCGACAGGATCAGCGTGTGAAGAGACTACAAGCAATTCAAGATATTTACACATGTTCACATATTTTCCCACAGAGCATATAAATGACACTTCCTACATATTGTGGCTTTCAAAAAGATATCACAGAGTAGGTGCTTTAGTTGCCATTTTATTTGCTGCCCACCTTGATGATGGAGAAAAGGGACTTAGTGTCATCTTCAGAGTGCTCCAGGATGTAATCTGCAAAAAGAGGAAAAGGCACTCAGGCAAGACAGAGACCTACAGTATATGGTCAACTTGCACAGTGCACCTTGCTCATAGGTGTGGCTGTAGAAAGAGATCAGAAGCCTAGCAAAGAGTTAAACTGAGTAGGCACGTACGCAGCAGCTGTCTCATCACACCACAGATGGCATCTCTGTAGTTCTCTCTGGACTCATCTGCAAGTGGAGATAATACAGTGTAAGATTAGACTCCCACAACCTTCTAACTTACACCTATTGTGATTAAAAATAAATAAATCTCTCAATGGCACATACCATACTCCATTCCTGTATAGAGCGTGGTCTCATCTAGATTCACCATACTGTGAACCCTGGGAAAAAAAGCAGGATCAAAGACAGCTTAACTCCTTAATATTTAAAACGAAGTCTGAAAACAAATTTTGTAAAAATAAAGTGGATATTTGTCTTTAGTTTTGGGATTGATCCAAGTATTTTAATGGAATAGTAATAGTCTATTTCCCAGGTTGTCTTGGTCAGAAGTTTAATAGGTGAATGCTTACAGTTCAGGGATGGGTTCTCCTTTCAGTGGAGGCATCAGACCCCCAGCTCCAAGGAGGCAGTGCTGCACAATGGTGAGGCTCTGTAGCACATCATCTCTGGAAAACACAAAATCACACAACATGTACCATATGTAGACACAAGAATTATACAGTAGATCCAAACAAAATAAACAAAAATGGATTGAATGCATTTGGAGACGTTTGGGAACAAAAATCTATCAAAGAATTCCAGTATGCCAAAAATGGTGGTCCCTCCGAAAAATCAACTGAATCCAGACTTCAAGCCAATCTGATGCAAGTGGAACTGCACACATGCATAGCAGAAATATAGTCAGCAGAGGAAAAAAGTGCTTAAAGCTAATCTTAGGGTAAAATCTGACAAAATATTTTGAGTGTTATTTTTTAAAATCAGATTTGACTGGGTTCTAAACATGCAGTTTTTGTGTCCCAGTCACCAACGAAATTGCAGTATGGCTCTCTCTACATTCATTAAGATAGGGACCTGGCCCAAAATAACTGGCCCAGAGCATTATCAAGATGGCTGCCAAGTGTCGAGAGCTGTTGACAGGGACTTTGATAGAGTCTGAAACCAGTGACATCAGCAGAAATCAGAATAAAATTTCTGTACGGAGCACAGAGGAGCACTCAGAGTTCTTTACCTGCTCATGTCCTGGTCTCCTTGTGCAAATCTCTGAAGCCGCTGAAGTTCGGGCTGGAGGATCAGGTCCAGTAAATAAAAAGCCAATGACGTCTCTTCAACACTAGGCACATGCCACCGGATATCTAAATTCCACAAGTCTCCAGGTCGACCCCAGTCCTGCAAAGACAATAACATCAAGCAAACCATTGTAGATGAATTTCGTATTTACTCAATTAGTTGGGGTCTCATCCTCATGTGGAAATACACCAAATATAACCTAAATCTAAACACACAAGCCTTTCCTCTTCTTCGTCCTTTCTTCTCTGGTAAAATAAGAGAACATTTCAACCATCTACTTCATTTTGTATATTGCACTGTTATTCCACTTTGATTCCCTACAAGACTGAATCACCATTAAACCAACAACTGACATCCTTATTTATGTTCCAAGACCACATAAAGCTGATATGTTCTTATATATGTGGTTGAAAATACAGCATACCTTTTCATTTATAAATACTACTATCTGTGACATTTTTTCAAGACTAATTAAAGACTGATGCACATAACACATTCCCTCAGGCCTACACTACAGCTGGCAACTTGGCAACTGCAAGTGAGACATTTCATTTCTCCTGTGCTGCAGAAGAGAGCAGTCCAGCCAAGTTATCTACTATTTATGCCACTGCTGGGGAAGAGATGTAATGAGGTCAAAGAAGAGCCTTCGTTCAATGACTAACTGTTAACACTTCCACAATTAATCAAACTGGGTTACAGTGAACTCCATAGTACTGTATGTGACTGAATTCTCTTGGTGAAGTAGAAATGTCTGTATCTGCAAGTGTTTCTGACACAATGTCACACTCAGTGATCATAGCAATATTCACCTCAGAGACATTTGGGATATACACAATAAATAAAGTAAGACTGCTGTGCATTATGTGTTTAAGCAAAGTGATTTTATTTGACGAAGATCTTGAAACTTCAATCAACATTACCTTGATGGGTAGGTAGTCACTGACTGGTTGGTGGAAGCCCCCTGGCACGCTGCAGTACTCTGTAGGGTAGATGAGGGCAGTGGAGCGAAGAATGTGGTGCAGCAGATTGCAAGCCAAAGTGTAGCCCTGCTTACACTTGAGGTGAAGCGTTAACTGCAAAATCTGGACCAGTTCAGAACGATAAGGGAGGATCTTGTCCCCGTCCACACGAGACACCTGGGTGGCACATGACAAGAAGGTTAAAAATATTGTTATAGAATTACAGATAGGAGGGATTTGTGAACAAGGGGTTAAATGGGGTTAAGTGAGCCATTTCACCTCAGAAAGCAGCTGGAGATTCCACAACAACTCCTTGTCAAGCTCCTCCTCATTCAACACCTCCTCATCTGTTTGGAAAAAGAAAAATCTGTGTCATGCAAATGACAAAGACTCTGAGAGGAAAACACAAATCATGCTACTGGAAACCTCCTCTTATATGCATATTCTTGTGTGGTCAACACTTACTGACAGCGATTTGGTTGATAGCATTGCAGCAGTGTGGCACAAACATCTTAAGCGACTCTGCAGGGTGACACTGAAAACAGAAGCACAGTGAGGATGAAGACAGTAAACTTAAAAGCAAGAAGAAGCTGATGCTTTGGACCTAGATGACAAGTGCGAGTGGATAAGACTCACCTTGGAAGCAGCTCTACACATGTCTGCCACCATTCTGCCAGCTACACGTGTCTCAAAGATGTTGGTGGTTGCAAAGTTGAACACCTTTTCCAGAGCCACCTATTGGAATATTAAAACAATGCAACAAATGTGTTCATATGAAAATACATATGCAAAACATACAAATACTGACATCCATACAAACACATATTTATGTGTGTATATACAATTCTGTGCTACTTCATTTCAGTTTAGGTTATCCATCAACCAATACCATTAGAGAGATGTCTGATTAGTCCCAAATCATTTTTCAACACGACAATGACTCAAAACATACAGACAGAATGATAAAGAACTATCTTCAATAAAAAGAACAAGGAGTCCTGCAACACATATTATGCTAGCCACAGTGCCCTGATGTCAACATCCCAGAATCAGTCTGGTATTACATGAGGAGACAGAAGACACTGACACAGTCATATCCATAGAACTGATTCTTCTTTCTCTTTAAAGTCAAAGTTGGTCATACCAAGTAATGATTTCACTGAGTGTTCTTCTTTTTGGCTGGTCTTTGTGTTTATTTGACTTTGAAATTAAGTGATTAACAAAAATCTTCGTGGCAATATTTTGGACGCATGCTCACTCCAGTTTTGATGTCTAAATTCTTCCACATATAATTCTTTCATATATATATCTAAAAATCTGAAAGAATGAATAATGTGGAATGGCACAAGTGTGATACAAGACATAATGTTGACCTTGAAGATGTCCAAGGAGCACTGTGTGAGGATGGTGCTAAAGGTGGAAGACAGTCCAAGCTCAACCAGACTCTCCAAATGAGTCATTTTCTCGGTTTCTGTTTCCTCTCGAGTTTGTTCCAGAGTGCTGCTGTCTATCAGGGCAAAGCATCTGTTCAGATAAAAAAAAAAAGACCTCGTAGGTTAAAATGTTCACTTATTATTCTTCTTTAATACCGAATAGAGAAAATTCGGTTGGTTTGGAATGCTATGAAATCCATATGTAAAATGCAGTTTCTCATGTTTAATCCCCGATGTCAATCTATCATATATTAAAACTTGAGAAATGGAGACATTCACATTAGTAAAATCTAATGCATTTTTTTGTATTCAGCAGATTTTCTTGACTATTATTTGTCACACCTATAACAGCTATTGCAACTAAATTACTGAAAGCAGTTGCTACAGATGACTAACGGGTTTTTTTGCATCAAAATTCCATATACCTGTCCATGAACTGAAGCACAAAGTCTTCAAACTCAGCTGAGGCTGAACACATCTCTCTTTCAACCTGAAAGGCACAAAAAATATATTTAAAAAAGGCATTTGTAGGGATCATTCAGCACTTTTGATTCACTTATGAAAAAGGTGGAAAAAGACGACAGTTATTCACCTCTGTCAAGTCAGTTCTTTCATGTAGGGCAGACGAACAGTCCACCAAAGGCACAAGAGTCACAAACGTAGCTATAAATTGGAATGTGATCTGTCAGAAAGAGAATGACATTCTTGTCAGATGTGAGAAGGTTAAACAAACAATGGCAACAAATGTGCAATAAGAGTCTCGCAAGAAGATAAACATGAACAACAGTGGAGCGCACCATGCACTTGCTGAAGTCATTTGGGTCAACGCCTGGCAGGGCCCTCATGAGCAGGGGCAGCATGTGAGTGGGCCCCTCAGGAAAGCGCTGCCCACCTGACACTAGGCTCCGTGCCACACCAATCATGCAGCTCAAAGTGGCTGTCAGCTGGTGGGGCTCTGTTAGCGTCTCCAGAGCAGGGTATGTTCTATGGTGGAAAGAGAGAACAATTAGCCCTTTGTTTTCATTTCAAACTGCAGCCTTGTCTCTTATCTCAAGCGGAAAACTAGCAACAGTGAAGCAGAACTTGGGTCAAAGATTTTCAAGTTCAGTACAAACTTACTTCTCCAGCACAGGCGGAATGACCAGCTCAGGTCTCATTAGAGCTAGGTTCTGCAGGGCCTGGGCCGCATCGAGACTGCCCGTCTTGCTGAACATGGCCAGCAGAACTGGCTGCATCATACTCTCCACAAAGTCTGTAATGTCCTCCTCTGTGAGCTTGTGACTGTCTGGTATTGGTGTTAGCCATGTGGGCTTTTTGTAGCGCTCTCGGTGCAGCCGCCGAACCACACTGGCTGGGAGACGTTGGAGCAGCTTCATGAGCTTCATCTGGACATGATGACAAAGGGACAGAAAGACAAATACATGACAAAGGCCTGATACAAAGGTGGGCAGTCTACCTCCATGTATTTTGGACAAATGGAGAGGTAGAGCGTTGAGTGACCAATACAATGTGAACACAGTTTTATCTACTTGTTGAGTGTCTTTAAACCAATTAGACTCCGTTTAGTTACATTTCATGGCTGAAATTTCATCCGGAAAAGAACACTTTCTTTGTTACACTTTTTTTTTCCAGTGAATGACTAAGCAGAATCATGCTGTGGTTATCCATGCTAACACATCATTATCTGATTTCAGAAGCACTTTTCTCTTAGTTGTTTGCAAAACCCTGTTTACAAAACTATAGCTAACTGGTGGAACATCTCAAATGTATCCAAGCAACAGCCTCAAACACATACAAACTTATCCCTCTACCAAAAAAAAAAAAAAAAAGAAAGGTTTGTGTACAAGGACATGTTGCTGCCTGTGCTGCTTCAAATCCAGAGGAAGGGGGATCCTCAAAACAGAAAGGCATGTGGTTGTGATGCCAGTGACCTTTAATAGAATTGCAGCCATCTCACTCACATAGCAAGCCTGAACTAGATACCGATGTAAACCTAGACAGCCAACAAGATTCAGGAAGCTTCCTAGAAAATGACGAGTGACTATGCCTTGTCATTGTATTTGTTGATGCTATGTGTCCTGGTATGCTGTGTGAACATGCTGCTGGATTTGTAGCTGGAACAAGTTGGATGAATGTTGTACCTAAATTAAACAGAAGCAATAAAAACATTTTGTTTTCTGTGGATTTTAGGTATCAATGATAGCTTTACTGTTTATGACTCCAGTGACACTTACAGTATAGTCAAAGGTACACTTCACAGATACTTTCAAATGTAAACTGCAATGGTGTCTATTCTTGCTAATGCTCAACATCAATACTTTTTATCCTGTAATGTTGACAAAAAACACATTATACTTGAAGTATGTAATTTACGGACTTGAAAAACATTTTTTTCAGTTAGCTTACTATTTGGTCTGATATGAGCACAAAATTTTCCACCAGTTTCAGGTGTTCGTTTTGTAAGTTTGCCACAGAATCGTCTGAGGTGCGCAAACCTCTGTTCGAAAAAACATGATGTCATGTATTTCCATGCACCAATGACCCAGTCAAAGTTTAGCAACATTTCTATCATTTCAACACGTGACGACAGATGTGGGGTGTTCTGCTTATGTTACCAACAGTGTCAATCACAATGAATCAATCCACACCCATGCAGCTCTGATGAAGCACAGTTTCAGAGTTTTTAGTTAATAAACTCTTAAAAAATATTCATTGGGTATCATTTTTAACTCTAACATTGATTTGCAGCATATTTTGTCAGAAAAATGCAATGCTGCAGAGAAATCATTAATGTTTTTGTCCTATGTTGAGCCTAAGGAAACACGTCTGACCCAATTGAGCTTCTAAAAAGTTGTTGATGCTAAACTAAAATATTCTAAACTGCTGCCCCAAAACATTGAAGCGTTAGACTTTTTAATTAAGCGGTCCACATTCTTTGTGGCTTCTTCAATTGTACAGTCATCCACTATAAGTAAGGAGTGACTCACCAACCAGCGACCATGGTTTGATGGATGGAAGAAAGACGTAATGCTGTTGAAAAGGCCACTGAGCTGTTCTTGAGCTTGCTTGCTGGGTCCTCCCTGAAATGGGCACAGTAACAGTCATTGAAACAATCATGTGGAAGCTAATTGTATATACAGCATACATAAAAATCTGATCAGTGAGCTAACCAGGAGGGAGGACACCCAAAGCACCACATGGCTGATGTCGTAGGCATTGGTGATGTATCGTGGTACCAACATCTGACTGGTCCCTACAGGGAGATTCAGACTCCTCAGAATTCTTGTGAAAATCTGAAATAGGAAAAAAATAAACAACCATCTGTTAATATTCTTCCTTTGATTATTTTAATGTGGACTAGTTTGTTGTGAAACTGATGAAAAGCCAATGACATATTTGGGTAACAGGTCAGGAGTGCATGTTTATGCTTATCAGAGAACCACATTGGTGTCACTCAGTGGAAACACAAACATGATGCAAGTCACTTCCCCTCTGTGGCAGAGAGCAAGCTCAGTAAAGAAACTTGATAGTTTGTTTCTCTGACAAGAAGCAATGGCCATGAAATATAAACCATGAAAACACATGGGAACATGTGCCACAATTCTCAAAACAAACAAGTACTATATTGTGAAAGAAGCAGTGGAAAGGAGTGATTTGAAAGAAGAGGGCAACAAACCTTAGGAATATAAGGGTCCCAGTCAATGTAGCCGATGTTGTCATTGGCCAAGCGAGCAAAGAGATTGACCAGATGCTGCAAAGACACAGGACATCACGTTACACAAGGAAGGCAGAAAGATGGAAACATACTGAATCATTGTTTAACACATGAATTTACTCACAATTTCCCAGCTTGGAAGATTTTGCACAGACACCCACAAGCTGATCAACTCATCGAACCACAACCTGCCAGGCAAACAAATAGTTACAAAAGCAGACGATAACTCTGCTAAATATATCAAGCACGTGTGACATTTAGCTGACAGGTGCCAAAGTAAAATTTCAGTGAAAGTAAAGTGGGCACTGGGAAAAGATTAGGGCTGGAAATGTGAATCCTGCACAATGCAGTTTTTTTCCTCATTTCCATTGCTAGCAAATTTATTAAGTACACCGGCATAAACCAAGTTAGTGCAGCACTTGATTTTATAGGTCTGTTATCTTGAATCATTTGTGAGAAATTCCTACAAAGAACAACGCAATTATAATATATATTATATCAATTTCTTATTGCATTCATATTGATCATAATTATTGAAAGAGGTTAGATTTTGTCAGTGTACAGCAGGCGAAATAAAAATGTGAAGATGTGAAATGTTCCTAAAACATAGCATATTCAACATATAGCTGTGTACAAAAAATTAAGCAGCCTTATACAAATTACATATGCTGTCATATTCATGACAGTAAGCATAATTGGTCCACATGTATAAATCCTATGTATGTATTTTCCTGTTATTTCTGACCATTTGATAAACAAAAAATTTATTTTGTGGTTGAGCAAATGAAACACAAATTGGCAAAACTGGTTAACCCCAAAAAAGTATATATATATATATTTTTTTTTTATTCTGTTATTCATTTTGGCACTGGTGATTTTCCTTTGGCACTGGCTAAAATCTCTTTGGCAGGGGTGCCAACAACAATTTCCTCTATGCTGGAAAATCCCTGATATTGTGTTAAAAACAAGTAAATACAACCCTTGCAGCAAAAATGCACTTAAGTGAGCCTTTCTTCAATTTTTATGCACTTTCACTTTTTGCTTCTGGAACAAACAGAAGTTTGAGCACCATACTAGGTCAGTACTTAGTAACCTCTCCCTTTGGCAGACATCACAGCTTGCAAATGCTTTGTATAACCAAGTAACAATGTGTTCTCTGCTACTGGCTGTCGCACAACCCCAACGCAGATTATTTCCACCTCCAGTTGCAAGGTAACAGTAACAAAGTGTTCTTTTTATCAAACAATACTCTTTTTTTTCCTCTTAGCATATGTTTGATAGGTAATAAATTTTATCTTCACCTTTAAACAGCCCTTGTTTCAAACACCACTGTTGCTAATCCAGATGTTGTTTTGCATACTTCGGACATTGACCTTTATGTGCGCGAGTGTGTCTGTGCTTCAACGCTGCACAGTGAACACCACATCTTGTTCTTTTAGATCTTATCACGACTTCCATAGTTTCTCTGAACTGCCATTTCTTTTTGATATTCTGGCAGCCTGTGATTGTTGGGACAGTGTATCAAGCTCAGGGGTTTGCACAAATGTGTGTTCTAACAAGTCAAAGAATGCTAAATGAAACTTTGCAAGAGGTAGAGAGGTAATCAAACGTCCTCTTATTTTTGTATTCTTTAAGTTAATAAAATAAAAAGGAGCAGGGCCTTCTCAGTTCAGAGAAAGGCTTGTTTTATTACATGTGTTTGCCACAAGGGCATTCATTTCTTTTGACTTCATTATCACATGGAATATTCTCAGGGGTGCCTAAACTCATGCTGGTGACAGTCTATTTTTCAGGAGGACACATGAAGGGGTGCATCTGGTCAGTACTATTAAGCATTGTGAGCCTGTCACATTAAAAGGATTCTCTGCCAGAATTAAGGGGCCTAGAAATCACCAAGCGATCACTCACAACATTTCTTTACCACAGTGTAATTTTGTCAGAGGAATAGATATGCAGACAATATCTTAATACAGTCATTAATCTTTAACATGCAGTATAACACTGACCATCATTAAACAGAAATCAATGTGTGTTGTTAATCTAGCTGGTTTGGAAACATTAAAAGCTGGGGCTGGGCCTTGGTTCTCTTTTATGGCACTTGTTTCCATGTCTCATGGGATACACCCCCTCGCATATTCACACAGGCACTTATTCCATTATGCCTGCCAGCCCTGAGTGGCTGTCATGACGTCTGTATCAGGACCCTGTACCTTTGTAGATGGCTGACACAACGTCACTCTACATTCATTCACCTCTTCTCGCTTAATAAGCGGAGCTATTCTTTACTGTATCTCAAGGCTAACTGTCTTCAGACAAGAGATTTCAATTATATATAGGAGTGGATGAGAATTTTCTTACTTAAACCCCTTGTGATGCAGCTCAGGAGGCAGAGTGGTTGGGAGAAAGAGCTCAAAGTAGCTGATTGCTCTTTGCATGGTGACATCAAAGGGACAAAGGAGCGGTCTCCACTCATCCAGCATCTCCTGAGTTGCAGATTCTGAGAAGTACCTGCATGAACAGACAGATAATCACAATTAGATTTTTTCGTAAAAAATTAAGACAATGGTGACACTTGCTGACAAGAGTGTCTTCACTCACAAGATTATAAATGAGTATATATGGAGCATCTCAACCAGCAGAGCAGCTTAGAGAGTGCTAAAAAGATGGGCAAGCCTATTAGATCACGTATAAATCACCTCCTCACAAGCTGAACAACCTCATCAGATGCTGCAGACCAGACTTTACAGTCAGATAATATTATTCATCTCAGCAACATCCATATATATGAACATAAAGGCATAATAAAACTTTATTGTGCAGCTTTAAAACAACAACAAATATTGACTATGTCATCTAATCCTAATTTTGAGATTTCACTCATCAAGACAGTCTCTTGTACATTTGTATTCACATTGTGTTAAGCCTGGAAAACACACAAAAAAGCAGCTACTGAACATTCAGTGTTTGAACCTAACATCCCACAGATGAGAGATTATTAGTCATACAGATGGCACATTTTTAGCTGGTAGGGTAAATCCCGTGGCTCCATTGGGCTCACAGGCACACAGGGGGGATTTTGCATGGTCCATTATGTGCTTGTGTAAAGCCTGCAGGTTATTTCAAGTCACCAAGCCTCCTCAGAGATTCCACATACACTGGAGGTCCTGAAAAAACTCTAACTTCCAACCAAGACTAGTTCCCTTTGCCTTGCTGCTGATCCACAGTGTCTCAGCAGCTGACCACAAATTACTCTGCCTTCTCACAGTAACAGGAAACTCACTCATAAGACAGAATTAGATGAGATAATAGGATTATTTGCGTAAGTGGCAAGTCCTAGCGCTCGCCTAAGATATCTGTATGCACACAACTACGGCAAACGTGATCAGGGACCTGCTGGTAACAGTAAAGCTTTGTGATGATAAAGCATTTTAGTGACAACTAACACTAGGCATCTTTACTCATATCAACATCCAAAACATAGAGAGTTTGTTTATATGTGTCCATGTTCTTGCTATCCTCCTGTCAAGTTAGCAAAAGCAGTATGTGCAAAATCAATGGCTTCTCAGACTAATACATAGCTAACTTTGACAAAACAACATCAAATAAAAATGATTAAAAGCCCGGAGGAGCCTAAATTTGAAGGCAATATGAGGCTGGTTATTCATAGACAGGTAGGATTAGGATGTACTTACGGTCTGCAGCTTTTCACAAGTGTCTTCAACACGCTTTCCACAGAGCTATAATAAAAAGAAAATGGGAAAAACTTTACAAATTTGCCAGTGAAAAAACATATGTTAGTTACAGTTAAACAGCCTTCACACCAATGCGATTTGACTTTGATTGCATGCACATCTGATTGGCTTATAGTGAAGGAGGAAACTTCCTGTGCTGCTATATAGTGCTGACATTGTAATAACATTTAATAGTCTACGAACACTTTGCAGGAAAGTAAACATAACAAATGTTGTTAATATGAGTTGACCTTCCAGGCTGTTGCCATGTTATACAAATATATGTGTTAACTGTTCCTTAACTGTTCACTCGTAAAGTAATCCTTACATGGTAAAATCACTGCTAAGACTGTTTTAAGAGGTGGTTTTGGATTTGCTAATTATAATGAAACTTCTAACGCATCGCAGACACCTTCCTTATATAATTACCTTCACATATACACTGTACATGCAGGTCTCATAATAGTGTTGAAAGCTTGGGACCAATATAACCACAGCTTTGGAGCTCCCTGCCCACAATCCCACCTATCTGCTCACATGCAAGCTAAAGCCATGCCTGGTTGGAAATGCCCCACCAATCCTACTCAGCAACTGGTTATTTATCGCCACATCATTCGAGTCCTCATGTAGCTGACGCAATCCACATTTAATACTCAAACAATAGCGGAAATATGGATGGCGCTGTGCAAGCCAAACTGCAACCATCTAAATGAATGGATCTAGCTCAGTGTTTAACACTGTAAGCCCACAACACACAGGCCACAGACCAGGGTCAAACACATGCAAATCCAACAGCAATAACTAGTCAAATTGAGTGTCCCATTACAAAACGCCCAGACACTCGAGGGGAAGGAACCCCAGGCTACACTATATGACCTTTGTATGTGACTTAAAGTGAACCCTCACGTTCACCCCAACACATTCCAGGAGAAGAGGAAACGTGACAAGAACTCCTAAATGGCTCCTAAACATGCTCTTTGGTAATGCAGGGATAGCTAACTTCAAAGCAAGTTTAAAAGTGGAATATGGAACAACAAAACCATAGATAATTATTGAGTGATTATTAATGTGAAAGCTACTACTACTACTGGCAATCGTATGTCACAATAAATTGTTTATAATTATCCTAAAGATCATAAATGTAATATTTCTTAAAATGTACAGCAATATTGTGTTGCTAAACTGCTTCCTTGTAGTCCAGTACACAGTCTGTGATCATACTCTCATAGTTGATATGGGGATAGGACAAGGTTTAAAAAAAAAAAAAAAAATCTGTTAGCTGCAGTGCGACAGTCTCCAATATGAGTGAAATGTTAACATTGATTAAGTCTTGACTTTTCTTCGGTCAAAAGCTGCATATGGGGTGTCCTTTTTTTTCACATGCAATGTATATAAAAAAAAAAAAAACAAGTAAGTGCCTCAAAGGATGGATTCAAAGTACAACACAAAGAGAAGTATTGTCCTTACCACCTCTGAACCAATTTTAGCATTATGAGTTTACAGGATGAACGAGGCCGTGGAGAACTGAATGTAAAAGGAGACAAAGGCATAAAGAACACATTCAGCACACGACAAAGTGCCAATCCCTCCAAATATGAACATACTCTTTGCTTATACAACTGACAATCAGCGTATCCTGTTTCGTGGGTTTTAAGAGATGAGTTGGCAATCAGCCAAAGCAGCTTGGTTTTTATTAATCAGGTGTAATGTAAAAGAGGTGTGCTAGCAAAGCAGTTTGTGATAAACATACAATGTTTCCATAGCACCATAAAAGAGCACCTCGCACTGCTTGCTAAGAACTTCATAGGGAAAATCAAAGGATGTTGCATATGTTAGGTCAACATTTAAATTTCTCTCCAAAACGTAGTAAGCGTAAAAATCGCAGCAGACATTGTTTTTACAAAGAATATGTGGCATAAAACATGTCCCACTTGTTCTCCCACAATTAAGGAACTCCAATAAGCCTGTATTCAATTTCATATAGTGACCTAAGGTAAAATAAAACAAGGTCAGGTTGTGAAACTATTCCCCAGTATATGTAAACATTTCTATCTCTAATTACTAAAATATTGTGTGGTTGTAATTCATAAAAGCTGTCAAATTGCATGATTAACTCAGTGAACGAAAGAATTAGCAGCCTTGGAACAGGCCAGGGTTTTGTAATTTCACTGAAAAGGCAGCTAATCTGTTGTTAATGTTAAAGTACTTTTGCCATAATCGAAATCAGAGAAAATGAAGTTACAAAGATAAAATAAGAAGATGCTAACACTAGAAAGCAGCCATCAAGCTCTGCCAGAGTTTGACGACTACTGAACGAATTATAGTAGGAATTATAGGAAGAATTAAAAAAAAAAATTTTAACCTAAGTGCGGCTTCTAAAGGCCGGCTTAAGGTATCTCAGAACACATTTTTCAGAAATGCCGGCTGACCACATCACATGGAAGGCGGCACAAAAATGTGGTCATGGTAGAGAATGGGGAAACAATATAATCTAAGATTTAACACTTCAAGGCAAACAGCGGCCACGTTGCATTTGGTTGTACAGACGAAAAATGCCATAAATAGTTAAATGAGAAGCACAGTTCCTCTCACCTCCACACAAATGTAGTCAAGCACTGTGTGAAGTGGATGTTAATATCAAATAGATCCTTTCTTGAAAAGTTATAGATAAGGGTCAACACATACACCGCTATCCAATACTGGAAAGCTGTGGTGGAAGGGGCTTTTTGATGTTATCTGACCAACTGAAATGCCATTAAGCAGTTCATAAATCATTCACTGTTGCATGATGTATGTTATCAAAGGTTATCTGTTGCACCAAGAATATGTATATATATCCAGAGTTACACAATTTAAATGGAGTGAACTGTGTAGTGGATATATCGATAGAAATATTCAACATTTAAGATTAGGAATGCTTTTATAAAACTAGTGATATTCAATAATGGCATCAATAAAGAGAAGAGAGACATACTTTGGAAACCAGTTGAGGCCGAGATGCTCTGTCTTGGAGAAAAGAATCCTGTCATGCAGCTCATACAGTGGTCTCCACGGCAACTCAAGATCCTCCCTTGACAGTAGTTCTCTCTTCCTGTTAGAGGAATACGACATACACATAGATAAGAAAAAACACCTCGTGAAATGTTTTGTAAAAAGCGTTGAGTAAAATGGATGGGGCCCATTCTTACTTGAGGAGGTTGATAAGAAGCCGAGCAAGGCCCTGCATCATGCTGATCTCCAGTCTGGGGATTGTCACTAGCTCGTAGAGCAACTTGATGAACAGCACATGGTCTTCTTTGCTGAATTTTCGTCCATACAGTCTCATGTACCTTGATAAGAAATAGAGATTTAGGGATAATTGCTCCAGTTTCAACATGCAAAATAAGTGGTCAGATCTGCAGTGAGTTGCATGACTACAATAAAAGTAAGGTGTTTACATTATGTTCTTTTGTGTGCAAGAAAAGGGAATATTATCACTAACTGAGATATCAACATATTAAATGAGTAAGAATGTATGTTCATTTTGAAAATAGCACAACAAAAGCTGAAAAGCCTTTGTTGAGGCCCATTAAACAAAGGCTATCTCTGTTGAAATGCCAAAATACCAGTAAACAGAATCTGGGTCAACCCGACAGTAAACTTTCCTGAGCCGGCAGTGAGTCAGTCTTGGACAGAGCAATGTGCCAGCGTTGGGGACTGAAACGGATTAAACACAGCCCAACAAACAAGTACAACAAACTGAAACAGAACTCGAAATAATCCACTGAGTGCCATGTTGACAACATTTTTGCACATGCCATGCCACTCGTTTTAATAACTAAATGATGGATATTGTGGGAAAGGGTTAAATTTAATGTTTATAAATTTCTGTATTTGACAAAGAAATAACAAGTATGGCCGGGTGTATTAGTTTGGCAGTAAACTTTCAGGAGATAACACAGTAAAATCAGGTGACACATTGTAAATATGATGTCATACACAGGTATGACACTGCAGATCAAAAGTTGGGTACAAATAAGGACCGCCGGAGGCCACGTGAAATACTTAAGTGCATGAAATTGTAATCTGTCATCTTCATGTTGCGATATCGGATGAGCTGTCACCTGACTCCCTGCTTCAAAATAAAAAGGTCAAAAGCGGAACACAAGCAAACAGTGGTGACAGTGACCCGTTACTGTGCTGCACTGCGTGGGACAGGTTGTGTATTTGACACTGCTGGCCTGATTACAAAACCCGCGCCGTCCCTAATCACAGACACAGACCTGTTTCAGGGCAGCAACGCTTTGAAAGTCATTGAAGAAGTACCAAGCTACGGTTACAATTTCTCAACCAGCCATTGACAAATGTGTGTACAGTTACAACAAAAACAAATAGTTGACGAAACCAAAAGTACATCTTCAACCAAATATATAACACACACACACACACACACTAAATATTACACATTGCGTAGAAATGTTACACAAACGTTTTTCGACGTAACTCCAACAGGCTCAAGACTAAAAACACTATGAACAGTTACAGAATAACAAAGATTAGCGTTACTTACGTGGAAAGTTTCCGTGTCCAAAACAGGACACCGGGCCATATCTCTCTGAGCTGAACAGCTCGGCCCAGGTTTCCTTTTATTTTACTCAAAATATCATTCGATTCATCGTCCAGCCTGTCCGCGTACGGCAGAAGTTTGTTGTATACGATGTCTTTTTGAGGAATAAAATCCAATGTGTCGGACTTTGCCTTTTTCATATTACAAATTTTAACCGGCTAGCTTCTCTGTGCTAGCAAATATTAACTTCGTTCAGGTTCCCGGTGCACGTTGTTATGCTGCCTGGCTAAATAACGGCTAGCTACTCCCCAGCTAGCTACTCTCCCTGGTGAATGGTAAGGTTGTTATGGCCCACACAGAGACCAAGTTAAGAGATTCACAAGTTGATGACACGCTAGCTACCCATCTAGCTTAAGTTAAATTAGCTTCCTTTACCAGAAAACATGAACGCTATCAACGTCATCTTGTAAAGATATTAAGGCTAACAAAAAACACGACTTTGTCCAAAAACCCCTTGGCACTGTAAGTCCTCTCCTTCGGCTAACGTAATCCTAAAAACCTGACAACCAGCTAACGGTCTAGCTAAAGTTAGCACTCTACTACAAAAGCACTGTCATATCCCAAGGACTGTCAACGTCGACTGATTCATCCAACTACGGCAAAGCAGACTGCAGACGACACCCAGCTACCAGCGACACAACACACGCGTCATGTCCGCTAGCAGCAGGGAGAACTACGCTTCCCAGCATGCCCCTGTCCATTCATGCTTTTTATAAACCTTTAGCCATTCAAACAGGATGATTCGAAATCCACTTAAGGCTTTCGTGTCCTCTGATGCCATTTCTATTGCATAAATTAGCTGTACGTTCAGCCCAAAATAACTACACAGGAAGTGTTTTTTGTGTGTTGTTGTTGTTGTTTTTATTTATTAATTATGTATTATGTATTATGTATTATGTATTATGTATTATTATTATTATTATTATTATTATTATTATTATTATTATCTCACAAAATTATTTTACTGGGCATTTTATTGAGTTTTTTTTTTTTTTTTTTTTTTATACTTCTGTGCTTTTTAATTTGCATAGCAATTTACATGCCATGGTTCCAACGCAATATAATATACACAGGAAGTAATAATAGAAGAGCAAGCAGCAGTAAGTTGTTGATCTAAATCAATAAATTTTTGTTTCTACAGGTATAATAATAATAATAAGAAGAAGAAGAAGAAGAAGAAGAATAGGGAAAAGAATTGCAGCTATACAATGAATATAAGCAAATAAATTGGTAGGCGATCAATGTCGGCCAGTATCTGTAGGTATGCTTTTATTTGGCTTTTGAGAGTCCTAAAGATGAATTAGTTATGATTGTCTTTTTATTGCTACACTTTTACTATTACGCAACAAGCAATTATAAAAGAGCAAGAAACAATAAAATAGCAATGCTAAAAAATAGCAAATGATAAAACATGCTGAAAACAAATTTCTACATCAGCAAAAACAACAACAATAATGCTGTTTTGTTGTCAGTGTAAACAAATTTGTTTATGATGCTAATTGAATGCTGCTTTCTATGGGTATGTTTTACTCCAGCTTTTGAAAGTGCTGAAGATAATTCCTAGATAGACAGATAACGCACATACGTGTTCTATATACGCATGCAATAAGTTAATAACTGTATCAAACTGTGATAACTTAAACATTATATTTAGTGATCAAAAAACATTTCCCAGTCTAAACCCGCAAGATTATCATCACAAAATTTTTGCAAAAATAATAGACCACTCATTCAACTATGTGTTTTGTTGGAATTTCAGAAACTATGATGAAAAATTATCTTTTCATTCGTATGGTAGTAGTCAGTAATATGTCAAACAGGAACACAGTATTTCCATGAACAGTGCTGCACACACGTGAACAGTAGCCGCCATCTTGCGGTGAAACTGAGAGGTACAAGCACAGATGAGTTGAAACAGAAGTCTCACTCTAACTATATTTTCAAATAACTCTAGGGTCAAACATATCATTGGCAACTCAAAAAGCGGCCAAATATACAGTCTTAAGAAATGTAGTGTAAAGACATATCTAAAACAGCATAGTTCTTTATGGCACTTGGTTTATCAAACAAACCGAGAGGCAGCAAAATGTTTACGTGACCACGGACAATGTTACAACTCATGAGTGAGAAGTTTTCTTGCATAGACGATCTGTCATTGTACGAGTCGGCGTGGTGTCTTAGCAACCTGTAGCATTTGTTGTCCTGAAACTAATGCGTCGAAGAATCTCCCGTTCCTCTTAAAGTTTGAATAATATACCCCAACTAATTTAACTTTTTATGAAGCAAACCTAACTGACGTACAGACTGTGGTTAAGAGTGATTCGTCAGCCACGTTTACCCGGAATTAACTTACATTATACTCGCTGCGACAACATACAAAACAACCGGTCGTGTCGCGGTTTATCCTGCCAGAGGTAGAAATGATGATAGAGAAGCTAAGTTTAGCTTGTGACAGACTGCTATCACACCAACAGCTAGCATGCTGCCAGCGTTACTGTGGCATACCACTGCATGGCAAGGATATGCTGATTTACAATAATATGGACGTACAACAGAAGGTTTGATGAGAAAGTTTTGAGAATTGTGTGTTGAAATACCGTACTATTGTTTGATTGTTATTGTTGTTAGCAAGCTACACTGTTTTGGCAAGTTGTAGCAAGCTATATGAAGCTTAATGTTAAAAAATAGTTTTGTTGTTGTTGCTGTATTGTGAGATATTGATTCATATAGAATGGCTTAATACTTACAATGTAGCAAGTAGAAATACATTTTATATTTTCGTTTTGGGGTGGCAAATAGAATATGATGTGATACTTACAATGCTGTGCTTATTCTTAATTATTTCAGGTATGGCCTGGAGATTAGTTTGACATAATCCTTGGGACTGCAATAGTAGACTGCATGAATTTGTTCAATGTATTGCCTATTTAACTAGAGTATGTTTGTTCTCAGTCCCTGCTGCTGACTGGCCACCATGGTGACATCAGTGCCATGACTTTTGGACAAGGAAGCAGACCTGTCATGCTTTGCTCTGCCTCTGCTGATTATATCATTGTCTGGGATATTGAACTGTGTGCAACGAGAACAAATGAGGGTAAAAGAAATTGCATGTGCAGTGAACTGCAGTCAACATTTTTCTCCCCTGTCAATGTCACATTAAACTATGTTGCTTTTGCTAAAAATCTGAACTCAACGTTTTTAGTAAGGTTATATAGCAACCTTGCTGCACGCATGGTACCATAGGTTGTACTGTGACTACAAGCATTCACTCTGAGTGAAAACCTTCACAAGCCTGCCATCTAGTGAAATATTAACAGATCAGTTCTTATGTCAAGTAGAGTCACTGACTTCTTTAGCTCTGAATATATACAGACTGATTTTTCTTCCTTTGCAGGTAAAATTGCAGCTGGAATAGTTATCGGAACTTTACTGGGTGAAGTCGTCCATCTTTCTTTCTGTTTCTCTGATGAACGAGTGGTTGCATGCTCAGGAAAAACTGCATATGTTCTCAGCTCAAAGGTACAACAAGATTAACATGTCACATGTTTCTTTTCATACACAAATATTGGTAAGTACATTTAGGCTCAAGGATTGTCTCATGCTACCTTTACAAATACTATACTTAAATATTTCACTTCTTTGTGAAGTTTGCCAACAGACATCTCTGTTAAAAGAGGTGTAATATTGTTTCCTTTATGGTAGTTTAGAAGTTGTAAAAGGTTTTTCTTATTCAGGTTTCCCTGATGTTTTTCATGTCAGAGACAGGAAGTGATCTCTGCCTTGACTGGCCATCTGGGCCCCTTAACATCAGCAGAGTTCTGTCCCTGGAATAAAGATATTCTTGTCACCACGTCTGAGGACCGCACCTTCAAGGTAGTTACGTAGGATTCACGCTTTTGGTTTAGTGAGAACGATGTGGGTTGGTTGGTTACAGAACTAATGCCAAGTATTGCACACATTTTGCTTTAGTTTGCAGTGACTTGCTTTGTCTTCTTTCAGGTTTGGGATTTAAAAACAGAAGCTGTTGTCCATCAGTCATTCGTGCTTTCAGGTATGATATGACTGTTTTCAATCATGTTTGAGCAAATTAGTTTCCCTGTAACCAGCATCCATTTAAGGATGACACCTAAAGAAAGGCCTGCCTTCACCCATTGAAATGTGCACAATGGAGGTGATAAATTTACAAGTACTATTTGAAATTAACATCTGTTGTTATTTAAATTTTCTGTGAGTATTAAAATACAGTTTTGGAGTCTTTCAAACTTTTAGCACTGCTAAGATTTAAATATAAAGTGTTTTAAAGTGATGCAAATTTCAAATGGTATGTTTGGTATAGTGACTTATTTAGAGCAGCAGGGGTCCAGCAAAATGACTGACAATAACTTCAACTTCTTCAATTCTTTAGCCACACCACTGCTCAGCGTGTTCTTCTTGGAGGATGATAGGCAGCTGATTACTGGCTCAACTGATGGACAGGTCAGTGACTGAGACACGCATCACCTAAATGCTTAAAATTCCAACTGAAATTTCACAGGCTCTGTGACATCGGTTTGTTTCAGGTGTGGTGCTTTTCTCTCAGTGTTGACGGTAAGTGTCACCTGGTGGCTAAAATGGACATTCAGAAGATGGAAAAGAGACATCAAATGCAGCAAGAGGCTGTGAGCCAACAAGCAGGTGATGCTACAAACTAACAGTGACAGAGACGGTGTAGTGGAAGCAGATCGAGGAGGATTTTGATGAAAGATCTAAAAAGATAAAATATCTCATTCAGCTGCCTGGACAAGTTCACTTAATCACTTTCACACTACTTTTTGGATGTTTTCTTCCAGCAGTTGCTGAACAATCAGCTGTGGAGACTTCTAAACCTGTCATCAAAATGGCTTTATGTGGTTCATCAACGGATACTAATACTGACCATAAAAAGTAAGTATTAGAGTTTAGCTGGAGTCGCTGCAGAAGTGATAACCTGATGCTTTAGGCCACATTTTTAGTATTGTTTGACTTCCTGGAGCATTTCCTTTGAATTTGTAGACCTGCATTACCTGTTACAAGATGGATGGATGAGTAGATGAAGTTGGATCATATTATGTTTAAGAGGTGTGCTTTACTTCATTCATTAGTCACAAGAAATCTCAAGGTCCAAGGTGGACTTTGTAGTGTCAGCACAGAGATCAGTCTCACTCACTCACTCAATCTCCAGAGCTCCAGATGGACTGATAGGTCTTATTTTTCGACTTAACCACAAGGAAGGTCTGTTTTACTTCATTTGTGACAGGGATTCGTAATATTGAAGTGAGGCATGATACTGTCTGTAATGTAAGTATTCTCAAGGGCTCAATTTTGTTCATATTTCCACAAAGTACAAATTGTATGTGATCCAGGAAAATATTACGAAAGCAATTCAAACACAGTTGTCATGAAAAGAATACAAGAAAAAACTGCATTTTTCTGTCATTAGGGCTATATAGATGTTATACTGTCACAAAAGCCTGGAAAAAATTCTTCAACTAAATGGCACATCTTTATGGGCTAATTGCTGCACGTGTCCGCACAGTCACACACACACACACACACACACACACACACACACACACACACACACACACACACACACAAAAAAAACATCACAGAGGACTTCACACATCACAGGAAACTGCAGTCTCATTGCATAAACTGTTTCAGACTGTTAAAACATTTGATGTTATGACAGGAAGCAGGCACTTACACAGCACAGACATAACTCTCTTTGTATTTTGTGGACCACTGGAATGAAATGGACGTTGAATCCTGATGCTAAGGAAAGCATGTGATCTCATAGCAGTATCTATAACTTCTTTACTGTTAACCCAAACTTCAGCTTTAGACCAAAAATTTCATTTACTGCATGATGTCTGTCTGCAACCACTGTTTTACTAACTTTCATTTAATGGTCTTAAAGAAATAACATTTTTTGCTGAAGTGTTTCACGGGAGATTACTTGCTTCACACCCCACAGAACTGACCTATTTTAACTGTTAAAGTGTAGTAATGAGTGATGTAATCATTGCATGACAGTCTGGTTATGACCAAGAAGTAAAAAGTACACCTTAGCTTGAAAAAGCATGACATTTCACCTGAATATTTAACATACCATCTACTTTTCTGTGACTCTTTGTCAAGATTTTTTTCTTGCACCTGTATCTAACAAACATGCCTTCTGCTAATGCTATTACTTTGAAGAGACTATGTGTAGAATTTATAATTTAGGCTTTGGCGCCCCAAGAATGACAGTCGAAAAGATACTATGAAATACAGCAGTGAACACGTCATTTTTCCACAAACAAAAGCGTTTACCTGTGGAGCAATTTAAACGATACAATAACCAAATTAAAATTCCACACATAATGGCTTTAATGGTCTCCATCCTGTACAAAAGCACTGCTCAGCATGAAAGTAATGATGCACTAAAATGTAAAACTTGTATACTGTAAATTATCCACAATATCATAACCCCAGCATGTAGCTCAGAGCAGGAAGCGGATAAAACAGGACAGTTCCTTTCTACACTGTGTGGCAGTAGTTTCCAGCTACTTGGTGTGTGTAGTTTAGACTACATGAAGCCAAAGGAAACTTGAAGAAAACCCTATAGTCTTATAGTGTGCATGCCTTGCCACTCCATCACATCAGTATGTTTTTCTTTAGTATGTGGTTTCGTTGTCTTTCCCCCAAATGATCTGAAAAAATGCTTTTGAGGGAAATCCTGTAACCTTATTTTTCCATATGTTTCTCTGTGGGCCCCCGCAGAGACAACAGCTGGTTTTGTATTGGAAGCTCCGATGGCCTATATGTAGTGGATTTGGCCACTTCAGAACTCGTAACGGCACTGTATTTCAAAGGTAGGCTGCTAGTGGTGTGGTTTCTTCAAATGCTTTTTTAAAAAACCCAGTGATTGATATCAAACTCTAGGAGAATGACACGACTTCCTACAAAGGCAGTAAAGTGCTTACCTAAGCATAAAAGTCGGAATTCATCAATTGTACAAATACTGTGCCTATGTGAGTTACAGATTTGTCCTCCGTGTTTCAACAGTAGCTGCTCTCTCAAAAAAGTAGCGCTGATCTGTTGCTGCCTTGGTACATTTTACAAACATTTCCAGGCAATGTGACTTTCTGCAATGATAAGATGTTGCATGTGATTGTATATCTTTAGACGCAACCTTAAATATAGCTTTCACAAGTGAAACATTTGTCAGATGCTTCTTAAGGATCATGGAAAGAACAAATCGTGCTTTCCTATTTTGTTACTCCTATTTTGTGATTTATGTATGTTTTACTGATGTGTTATTGATGTATATAACGATAGTATATGTTTGCTCACATTCATGGTCCAAATGCCCCTGGTGCAAATGAACTGGAAACTTGATGCAGCCAAACACATAACTGATGTTAATTCCTCTAGATTACCCCAACCTGAGCATCAGAATGGCTGGGTCATGGTCAATATCACCAGGGAGCAATAACTCTGTGAGTAATTCCCGTAAAATCCTGATAAACAAGATTAAGTCAGCAAATTTTAAGCATTAGGTCACTGAATTGCCTTTTACCTTCTATAATTCAATTGTTGTCTTATGTAATATTGACTCAGGATGCTTGTAATCAATTCCTAATCTTATTTTTCTTTTGTTGCAACTGTAACCACTGAGATCAGTTCCTTCTAAGTAACTTGATGAATGTGGAGTTTTTCATTGTCTTTCCAATTGTAATTTTACTGTTTGGAGTGCTTCTATGCATAAACTTTGGTGTTTTTGTAATGCAACTTTTAGAACTTTATGTTTTCTGTTTTATGATTTAATTTTTTTCCACACAGATGTTGGTTTTAGTGAGCTCTTTGTTTACTCCAAATGTGGTTCTGTTGGAGTTGCGTCTGTGTGACTTCGGGCAGATCCGGGCTGGTGGTGAAGGCTTTTCGGTGTTTCCAAGGTAAATCCTGAGTTAAAGGAAAATACTAAGTGACGCTACAGTATTGTGATCTCCTCAAGTGACATTTTTAAATTTTTTTATATCAAAACAGCTCCATTAGTAAAAGGCCAGGGTCTTGCTCAGGGGCACTATCTCAGCTGAAGTATTCTGATTGTGAAATCCCATATGATGAAACAGTCCATGAATGGCACAAATAAGAGAAAACAACAGGTTTTCTGTTGCTCACGTAATCATTTGGTTGAAGCCAGGAATTGCTCTGCTCCATGACTGACTGAATGCTGTGAATATTTTTTATATGTCTTAACTTTTAAATGTGCATAGGTTTTCCAGAATTATACTTACTACCCTCATAATTACATCGCTTTATAAATGCCAAAACTTTTAAATCGTCCTCGGAGGAAGAAACAAAATTCATTCAGGTATTGCTTGTGCCTCCATAAATGATTACTTAGCAAAGTCCAGCAGCACCAGTAAGTGCTAATTTCATCATCTTTATACGTTTTTCTACTTTAACAAATTTGCAATTTATGAGCCAAAGCACAATCATGTCAGCTTGTTAGAACTTGCAAAAACAATAGACTTACAGACTTGTCTTACTTACTCTCAGGTACTGGTCATCTGACTCACCAGCAGTACGACATATGAGTGTGGCCTGTTTTCCAGTTGGCCTCCTGCCTGTAATGCTTTCTGACTCTGACATTTCCACATTAACTTGCTCTAATATAACCATTCATGCCACCATCTGTTCTTTCATGAGTCGACAATATCATGGTACTGAGAATTCGAAGGACTAATAATCCATAACGATGGAGGTGGAAAATGCTGTGCTCCTTCATTTCCAGTAACTCTTTTCCCCCGTTTCACCCCTCCCTTGTTTTCAGTGCTCCCCCACTGCTTGACTCTCCTCTGAAAGTTGAGTTAAAGAAGAAGGAACCCAACCATCCTAAAAAGAAAGGTCAGCATCTCTGTAGCTGTCTGAGCACTCACTCACTAACCTCTCACCAATGTTTATTCACATATAATAAAACGGGGCAACTGCTGTTTGATGACTTTGGGTTTTAAAAGTATGACCTATTATATAGTTCACTCTATGACTGGCTTGTTGTCTGTTTTTCTTGGCCACAGATGGTTCTCTTAAACTGTACTTGTAGGTTTATAAAAGTCTTTTTGGCTATTACAAGAGCTGCTAAAACATCCTCATTAACTGTAAGTATAGTCTATGTATAAGATTCTATCCTTTGCATTGTGCTGAGTGTGGATGCACTTATTATTACATTCCCTATAGTTTTCATTTGCAACATCAACAGGTTTTTAAAAGTATGCATCAGTAAAAGAGCAGCACATTTCAAGTGATTCTATCACATTAACCCACTTTTGTTGTGTGCTTGCTTCATGCAGTGTTGTATTGGTAAAGTGAGCCGTTCTGTGTTTCTTTGGTGTATCATTAGGACCTGGCAGCTTGAAACCATTCTGCTGGAGACCTACCATATACTGAGGTTTACATGTTGCTCTTACAGAGAGTTAGTGCTGAGAAAGCCAGTATTAGCTGGGCTCCCCACAGCTGGAGTTAAGGGATTTGCCAGTGCCAGACTATGTAGGGGATCTTCAAGGAAGTCTAGCAGTGCCGTTTGTCTGCAACGTCAGACCAAAAACCACAAACGTTTACAGACTAACCCACCATGCTGCCCCCATGCATCTCTGTACTCTTAAAGATATCTGCAGTATTGTATACAAATTCCACCATAAACCTCTGAGACTCCCAGAAAGGAAAATGTTCTTCCATTGTAAGTCTGGCACAAGTCTGAAGGATCTTTTTTTTAAAGAGCTGTGAGTGCAGATTAGATATCTGTTGTCACGTCAAATTGCTATGTAACATAATCATGAAGTGAACCAGGACTGTTGGCTCTTTGAGATAATGATAATCAGCTGCCATTACTTTTTGTATGATGTGTTGTATAAATTCCTGGGTCTTGCTGCCTGGATTAAGTTGTTTTATAGTTCGGATTACCAAAACAGCAGTTAGCACTGAATAACCTTGATTGCATGTTCATAGTTCACTTTGATTCCCTTTTTAAAATACCAGCAAACATGAAAATAGGGATAAACTGATTCACTAGCATTTCTTGGTCAGGAATTAGTAAATTTATTGGACGTTAAGGGTACTGTAATTTGCTTTAATTGATACAAATAAGACATGATTTTGAAAAGAAATCTGAAGTGAATGACTGCTGCAAGACATTGTTTTACTTTGACATGACATAGAGCATGAAGCATTAGTGTCAGCTTTGTCTTTCAAAGCTTTTTGGGTAGAATGAAATGAGAAAACAATCTGTGAGGGACAAGAAAGTTTGAGGCTTTAGTATGACTCACCAGATGTAGACTTCAAGTATAAACCTGCCACTTAAGCCATACATTTCAGGAAATTTTCCCCTCCTCTTCTGCTATGTATGCTTTATCATTTTTAACATGCACTTCACTACAGGAAACAATACCAACAACCTCTATGTTAGCAAACAGCATGTAAAAAATTTCAAGCTTAGCTGAAGATTTGTATCGTGCAAGTCTTGCTTTGTTTGGTGAATTAGCCATTTTAATGACAGTGCTCGCCTACTTGCATGCAAATGTTCCCACAGAACTATTCCACAGTAAGTTTTTTGCAAGGGCACCATCCCTACATCCTGGGCTTTGCACAGCCCAAGTCAACAGTGATTGCTTTAAAGAGGTACAAATATGCTACATTTTTTTCCCTCTAGCAGAGTACTGACATCCAACCAGACCATTCTGCAGCTCTGACACAGCTCTGTGGAGATAGGTCCAACTATGCAAAACTAATGAAGTCTTGACTAGTTCAGTTTGAATGAAAGCGAAAAGTCTCTCATGCTTGTAAGTATTGCTAAACTTGGCACTGTTTACAGTGGCTTCATTATTGTTCTGTGCCCCTAATAAACACCCAGTTCTCTGTTTATATATTTTAGTAGTAATACAGTGGTGAATTCTTCATCCCATTTGTGCAGTTTCCCTTAATGTACATGTCCCATATGGTCAGCATATGGTTCAGACACCATTCCTATTGTTGTCAGACCCATATATGTAGGCCATTTCCCACTTGCCTTAACATGTACTGTATCTGTATCCAGATAGCTTTTCTGGATAAAGCAAAGTGTATATTATGAGGTGCAAATGCACGCAGAGCACATCAGCCTCAGAATGCAATCACATCAGTAATACCACATATGGAGGTGGTCAGGCTTGTACTCAGTTTGGATCTCAGTGAACTGCAAATGCCAACTCCATATTGGCCACTTCTGAGGAAAAAAGCACAAGGTGAAAGGTCATCTGACGCTGACTTTTCCTGCTAGCACAAAGGCTACAAGTTGTAGTAGTTGTGTTGTTAAATTGAGATCACTTTAATAAAATGTAAATGAAATGCTTTATGGATCAGATGTCATTATCCAGGTAATGTGTCCAGATACGGATCACATGACAATACCAGGTGTAACCAGGTGAGCCTTACTTTGGCTCCATATTTGTAACTCCTGTCATTTTTCAGCCATTGTGCTTCTGGTGCCTTTTCACTTCTATTCTCATTCCTTTCTACTACTGTGTGCCCCACTTTTCACAGGCCAGTAAAGCAGTAACTCATACCACAGACTCATGGTCATAGCCAAAATATATTTGATATACATAGATGTATAGACTTTCCCTGCCATGGTTTATACGTTTTTAGAAGCTTGAATTATTTTGAATTTTTCTTGGGCCACATTCAACTAACTCAGAGGGAGGTCTGAGTTTTGCCATTCACTGCTCTCAGACTGTGAACGAGATTTAGTGGAACAGACTTTTTGAAAAATCCCATTTCCTATAATCACCAATATAATGCACATTTTATGCTGTTAATGCTAATAATCACGTGCAATTGCTGGTCCCACAGGTGCAAACCCAAACACTGTGGACAACCCACCTTGTGTGCTGTATGACTGTAGACGTAACCTTATTATAACAATTATGTCTTTTGGCTGTTTTAGCTGTTGCATTCAAAGTTAAACATCTTGGTGTTTTGAGGTACACTGAATGATTTCAGTGTTATGAAATATTTTTGAATAATTTTTTTTCATTAAGCTAAATCTCACATAATGAGAGCTGTAAAAGGAGCACAGAGCAAACTGCTGTGATTTTATGCAGATATGACTCGACTTGGAAATTTGTCTGAAAGTCTCACTTTGCTTCAAATAGCGTCTGGTGTAAAGTCAGCGTAAATTATGAGATTTTTACTGCCCCATAAAACTAAATGACCATTATATATCAGCAGGGGGTCAATAGGGCTGTGGAGCAATGCCAGGTGATTGCGTCCTCAGGTAATTAGATCGCTGGCCCTAAAGGCTTAGTTTTCTGCATAAAATCTGCTCTGGATCAAAATCTGCATGAAAACGACCAGTGTCACAAGACCTTACACTGTCAAGCCCTCAAGGTCTTTGCTAATTGAAACTATACAGTACCCCTTTGACCTACATTAAATATCAAGTTCACTGAAGGTTTTTCATTTGCTTTGTAAACATCTGGTAGTAAAAAAAGACATCTTCATGAAAAAAATTGGAGCTAGACAAGGTAAAAAAAAGTTAAATAACAATATTGCTTCCATAGAAACACAGCATGAATAGCATCAAGAGTAGTCCTCTTTGGGGATGAACAGACAGACGAAACAACTTGTACCTAGCATGTACCTCAAATTTAAACTCAAAATCCAATTGATGTCAAGCATACTTTGCAGGAAAATAACCTTCAAGCCAAAGCTGTAGTGAACAT
Source organism: Amphiprion ocellaris (assembly GCF_022539595.1). Classification (NCBI taxonomy): domain Eukaryota; kingdom Metazoa; phylum Chordata; class Actinopteri; family Pomacentridae; genus Amphiprion; species Amphiprion ocellaris. Next base: position 14,063,554 of record NC_072781.1, on the reverse strand, counting down.
TGGCACTGCTGATCAAAGATGAAAAGCACTTCCAGATAAGAGAAGACTGAAAAGAGATCCAGATGGGTTTCTTTTGTTTTCGACGGGGTGGTTTTCCTTACTTAAACATCTTTATTATTGTCTTCTGACTTTGCCACCACTGTATTGTACAAGAGCCTAAAAAGGATTGATTTATAGGCAGTTGAGCCTGGTTTGCAGTTCAAGTTTTGTACATTTTAAGATATATAGTCAGATGAAAACTACTGACTTGTGATGTGCCAGCTGTTGGCAACTTTACTGTAAGATGGTAGTGGGTTTTTTTTGTTTTGTTTTCTTCTCAGGTTCACTTGCGGTGAAATCGGTCAAAATGATGAATTATTCACATCAGTCACATTGATGTGTTTACAGCACATCAGTCAGAATCCGACAACAGCACCCATCAGTCTGTGTTTTTCAGCTTCATGTTCAATAGTAATTTTTCACTAACCTGCAATACCTTACAAAGTAAAGTACTGACAGTTTCTTGCATGGGAAGAGGTCAAACTCATTTACTATTTAGAAGTTTTGTTTGCCCACTAAAGTAATCTAAAGTAATTACCTAAAGTAATCCTAGAAAAATACACATTTGCAGGCTAATTTCTGGTTTGATGATAAACTAGTGTTGAATTGCAGTCAAGGCTGTAAACCAATTCTGTATATATATAAAAATATATTTTGTTTTGTGTTTTTTTTTTTGTTTTTTTTTTTGATGCAACTTAAGTTGCCGCTCTGAGATTATGTGACTTCTTCTTACTGTGCCTGTGTTTGACAGGAGAATAGTTTTTGGAAAACTTCACACATTTTAATGGCTATGGAAAAAGTGAGCTCATTGTAATATAGGAAAGGCACTGACAGAGAACAGGGAGCAGGATGAACCATCCCACAGTTTGTTGCTGATGCACTTAATGCTCACAGCACAGAGTGATCACCCAGTAATCTCAAACCCTCCTTGTCTAGCATAACTCGTGAAACCCTCCAGTATAATGATTAACTGTATTGTAATAATAGGAATATGTAACATGTAGTCCTTTGTAAATAGGCTGTTTCTTTTCAGTATATCTAGTATTTATTGCGCAGGAACTTGTGTCTTCCATTCTCTGACCATCTTATCTTTTCACAAAGCAGGTATAAAGGACCAGCCTTTGGTTTTCCACACAAAAGTGAAGTCATCTGGATACACCAGTGCCCCAAGGTATGTTAGAGAAGTAAGTTTTTGCTCTATAGAAAATGAAATGACAGTTTATTAGAATATTTAAAAAATGAACAAACAGCAACTATTCAAGAAACTGTAGAGATATTTTTTCACATACTGTATCTATGGGCTACATCAGTTGGAGGAGCACAACACTAATATTAGAGACTCTAAGCAGTACTGTTTGAAGCAACAGCTACGATGATCCAAAAAAAAGTTCCACTTTGTATATTGTGATTCTGTGCAGACTCTTTCACATATTGCAGCATATGGCATATTAGTCCTTCTTCTGTATAGCAGGGCTACAATACCAGACAGTGTTAAGACAGAATTGCACATACGTAAAATGGGGGAAAAAAATCATTCTCAGACGATGTAGCCTTCCTTTCAGCCATCACTGAGTCTCTGTTATTGTTTCAGTGACTCTCAGGACTGCCCATATGAACATGTATCACAGATGTTACTGTTAAACAATTTAGATAAAAGACATCCACCAAATGCCCTCTGTCATAGCACTTGACTTTTATAGGGCACTTACCTCTTACCCTTACCACTCTAAAAAACCTCTCTTAAAAAGTAAAATTTAAATGTATTTTGATGGAACAAATGAATAGATATATGAAAAATTACAAGAATTTTTGTTTTTGTTTTTCAGAATGACAATGTTTTCACCCAAAACAAATGTTCAGAAGATTTCTTCCCCTAAAAAGGCTCACAAAAAAACGTAAGCAGTTCAGCTTACTTTCATTGAGATACACTATCCAGAAATTGGATTTTTCATGTGATTGCTTAACATGCTTTTGTCATTTAGAGGTTTACTCCACAGAGATTACCCAGCAGACAGTGCGGCACCAACTATTCCATGTATTGATTTAAGCGTTGCCGGCAAACAAGTCTCATGCCTTCAGTATTCAGGTAAATCAATTATAATAATTCTTTCTTTTTGACACGCATTCAGCCAAGCTGTTTTCCTGTTTTACCATTGGTAACATCAAAATCAAAAATGAATAAAGATGAGTAGACAGAGACAAAAGGAAAAGGATCTAAAGTTTTGCACTCAGAAATAGATTCTTTGAACTTTATTCGATGTTGACTGATGGACACTGACTAGATTTGTTGTTGTAACTGCTCTGTTTATGTGGTAGTCTATCCATCCCAAACCCTCAAATGGTCCTGTGTCAGGTACATACAATAATACTCCATAATTCTACAACATGGATGCACTGAATAAGGACATACATGTATTTGAAATGCAGACTACGTGGAGCTTGAATTCACAATATTTTATTACCACCAGTAGAGTTAGAGTATTGTTTAACTTTTAGTTTTAATTAAGTTTATTAGGTACAGCTGGATTATCTTATGCTATATAATATGGCGTAAACATAATTCACATCTCCATGACAGTGTGGACGGTGACTGAATACTGTAGAAAAAAGGAATCATAAAAGTCGACTTCACAGTGAAACAGTTGCATTAGATTATTTATTAGATTCTGTTTCTAATAAAGTGAACTCTGGCTTTATATTACATCCAGTTTTGACCACCATCCTCTCCTGGATGGGTCACAATACCACTGCTGCTGTTACAGAATTATATTTAAGGACGACTGTTCCTGTTTCAGACAAAACACTTCACTGTTATGTTTAGAAACCGCTTGCTCGTCTTTGGTAGTAATAAATCAGCTGCTGAGAGAAAAAAATTTTAATAAAAAAATTCTGTGTTTCCTTGTCCCTCCCAGGTGACGGAAAACAAATCCTGTGTGGTCTTGGCGACAGCTCAGTGTTACTGTATAAGTCCTGCCTTACTGGCAATCCAACTGTCTACTTAGGTTTGTGAAATGGACATGAGCATCCATGCCTTGTAACCCTCTGTGCTTCACTTTTGCCCTTGAATACATCAGTGCTTTTATCAGTGTTGCATTTGAGTGTTTTCTTTTATGCAAAGAATGATTCATTCTGTTCGTAACATTTGAAGTACAGTTTTATGATTGACTCCTTGCAATATATGCTCACATTTTCAAGTTACCCAAGGTTAAGACTTCATCTGTGATGTTTTCAAGAGATAAGGAGGACGTGCATAATAAGAATTTCATCCCCAACTTGGATTTAGCTCTAGCATATTTGAGCTATTTTGATAAATTTCAATTTACTTTGAAATGGATCCATGGCTTAAGATGAAAGATTTAAGGCAAATACAAATTCGCTTACTCAGCTATCACTGTCAAAACTGTAGATAAAGGGTTCTGTTTTTATCAGAAAACTCTGGTTTGATTATATTCCAATGCAAGACTTTGTTGCCTGTCATACAATAAAAACAAGGTAAAAGAAAGGTGAAAGGGGTATATTCTCTTGTGAAACCCTCTAGTTTTGAACTAACATAGTTTCACACTAATCTAAGTATCTCTGAGAGAAGTTGCTCTGTCTATGTGCTTCTAGTCAGTAAAGTAAACACTGACAGGCAAAGAAAGGAGACCCATGGATGTCAAGCATCTGTTTCGCACTTGATAGCTTGTGTGCAGCTCGAACGTAGCCTCCACAAGGGGGCAGCAGAGATAAAAGGACAGAAATTGAGATGACGTGTAGGTCAGCATGAGCCTCTTTTATTCAGTCTGCCTGCCTCTCTGAACAGGACCATAAAAGTAAATGTTGCTGCTACACACTTTACTTTCAGGTTAAACTTAAACACCTCTTGTTGTATGTAGGGCACGACAAGCCAGTGAGCGGTGTGAGCTGGAGCCTCAGCAGACAGTGGTGGTTGAGTGCGTCAGAAGACCTGTCACTACGAATCTGGACGCACTGCTGCTCGGAACCTGCAATTATCATGGTATTTTCCCTATGAATTTTCACATACTTGTACTTGTGTTTTTTTTGAAGTATTACTTTCAGACCCAAATCTTACACATCACCACTACATGCCCGATCTTAATCCCTAATGAAACCTTATCATCCTAAGTCCAAGTCCTAACCATAAAAAAACTGAAATGACCAAGACCAGTCAGGGTGACCTCATACAACAAAAATGTCCTCATTGTGAAAGTCTGTAACTTATATTGGTTTAGAGGTAAGACAGAATAACTACAGACACTCCTACTGATGTTTTCAAACACAGCTATGACTGCTAGAGAGATTTTGTCGCGCTGTTTTTCTGTCATTCAGTTGTGATTGGTACTGTATCCACAGTGTTTCCCTTTATGTTCTCACCTGATGTTCTTCAGAGTCTAATGTCTCAAATTTGGATTCTGTGATAAAGTGGCATATTGCGTCAAAAAAATGTATTGTGCATTGAGAGTAATACAAAAGGTGACCTATATTATTAATGCAGTTAAGAGATGCTAGAGTTATATTGGAGACGGAAAATGATGGTGTCATTGTTTATTAACTTTTCAGCAATGTATTATACAAACTAGTCTGCAGCTTACCATGTAGACACACCGTTTGACTGAGCATCACAACAACCATAGGGAAAAATTTGGGGATCAAAATGGACATTTAAAAAAGAAGATTGTATTCAACATTACAAAGGTAACTTTGTGCGAAACACTAAATGTAAAATGCATCTGAAAAGAGCTTTTCCTATTGACCAAACTGTCAAAAATGAATACTGTTTAAGAAGGTTATCCCTCACATTGCAATTTCATTGGCAACCCAGATTTTTCCTTTTCAGCTGTGAAATGTGCTCTGCTACATGTGCTGCAGACATCACTGAAAGCATCGTGCACTCTGCTGGACAAACTGTGTGATGACACAGTATCTAAATTATTGTCTTTTTCTATGTTATTGTCTTTTTTTCTTATTGGTGGATGTTGGATAACAAATACAACAACAGGAGTCAGCAAGCCCAAGTCCAATATTCCTTAAATGTCAAATAATTCAAAATTCAAAAGTCTCTCTTCTCGAACCTTTGGCATGGAGGATACCAAATTTCTGGAGAGATGGTCTTCAGAGACTATTTTTTACAGCTGGGTTTTGCTTGTTGTGTTGCACAAGCTTTTTTTTTTTTTTTTTTTTTTACAATACCCCAGAGGTTTCATGGTTTTTACTATTCATTCCAGTGCATTTTGGATTGTTATCGTGCTGAAATATTCCTCTTCTGCCAAGCTCCTACAGACTGGGAGTCATCTTGTCAGCCAGGATTGTGGTATATGCATAGCATGTACAGTGTCATGTATAAACATCATCTTCCCAACACCTTTTGCACTCATATAGCCACATGCCGTCACACTCCCACTTCAGTGCTTCACTTCCCAGAGTATGTATTCACTGTGGTTGTCCCAGCAAGGTTTATGCCAAACACGTTGAACCCCATCTGACCTGAACAAATTTATCTAGGTCTCATATGACCAAAGAATGTGCTCCCAACATTCAAGTTTAATCTTGCAGTTTAGTGTTAAAAGAGCAAACAAGGGTTGTTTTATTTCTAGACACTCTTCATGGTGGTTGATGTGATCCAAAATCCTTCACATTGTCTAAGCTATGACAAAACCTCAAATTTCCATTATTAACCCCCTGTGCCAAATCTCAACTAATGCAAATTGGTTTTTCAGGGGTAGATTGTGGAGTACAACACTATCTATGGCTTGATTGTCAGAAAACAGTACTGCAGCTCTGGCTAGCAGTACTACGGTTCATTCTATACCAAGATTCACAAGTCATCTATAATCATGCTCATGCAATTAGGCAATTGGAAATCACAGGTATACTCAGTTTTGTTTTTTGGATCACAGGTGTATTCACTTTTGGTGCATTAAGTTAATACCTTTTGGCCTGTGTTTTAAATATAATCTGTTTTTAATTGTTCATAAGAGGAAATACTCTACTTGTCCATTTCTACATCATGCAATAATTGAGAGAAGCAGTTTGAATTAATTTGACTTTTAAGTAATTTTGCACTATAGTGTTGCTATTTGTGTTTAATACTGTATCATTCTAATGATCAAATTTGTTTTTCTGTAATTTATTAGAAACTCAATCATAGCGCTCCTTTACAATAGTGTTTACCAAGGGGAATGTCTGTAATGCTCAAAATGTATATTTGACACATTTATATAAAACTCAATTTAAAAGCTTAATTTGGCTTTTTCTTTTCTACTATGAGTTGCCTCATAGAATTCAAAAAGAGAAGGTCAAATTAATTTTATGATGAAATGGTGTGTATTTTGGCTCATGAATAGCAGCTTTCTCTGTCAAAGCATCTGCTAGAGCATCCAAAACTATGATCATATGCAGAGCCTCCTTACTTCATTGGGTATCAGATTTAATGGGACAGTCAGAAGTGCGACTTCTTTCCCATGCCAAGTGAAAACAAAGGTCTGTCCTCAAAACCAAGGGGCTCACCATTGCTGATGCTAACCACCCCTGCCTTGCTTCACTCAGTGAGATTGTTTAGAGCTTGGCTGGCTTAGACTACATGGAGTTCTGGTGAAACAACTTGGAAACAAATTGAAGTCTTTTCAGGGACAAGAGCTATACCGGGGTGAGCCAGAATTACAAATAGCTTTGCACTATTATCCTTGAAATCTTTAAAGAAATAACCTCAAAGGAACACATAATATTCCTAAAATTTCAGTCAAAATGAGTTTTTACATGTTATATTTTTGGATGATTGGTAAATTTCTAAACCTGGATAGAGAAAAATATGTGACTCAACGTCCTATCTCTGTGCTTCTGTTACTTTAATAGATTCTGACAATGCTATGTGATGTTTAAGGAGAATAAAGTGTTCCTGATGAGGATGCCTTTTCCTAGGTCAACACCCTCCTTTTATGACAGATTTTCTTAAGTCCCTTTTTCTGCTTGATGTGAAAAACTTCTTGATGAACAATGGCGATGAAAAACTAAAACTTGTCTTCAGTGACCACCCACAAATTAACTGCTCTGTGTTTTGCTGGGATAACACTACTAATACTAGCTCTTCATCTGCAGATTATCTTTTCATACTTGAGGAATTTGCATGTATCATATTGAGATTAAAAAGAAAAAAACTATATAGAAACATCAAAGTACAGCTGTGACTTTGTTACTTTAGGCAGAGGAATGCTCAAGGATGTTACAATCAAACTCTTTGCTTGCAACAATAATATTGCAAGTTATTTTAAAACAGTGTAAGAAAAGTAAAAGACATTGGTCAAATCCATTATTATATATTTGTCTCATTAATTTAAATCAGGTAATATTTTTATTTTAGTCACGTGTTTTTGTACATCACACATGCTCTAATCTTTTAAAGATATTAGCTTAATGTTTGTCTCTGTCATCTCTTTTTTAGGGCAACACCATGTTCTCCAAACCCATTAAAGGTGCTCAGTTTTATTATCTTGACAAATTTCTACTTCTGGCTTCTGGACCCATTCTATACTTGTACTTGTATAATGTGGACAACACACGTGATGACATAAAAAGGTAATTACAGTTGATTATTCCTGTATATAGACTGACATGCAAACAGGCATGTGTGCTTAATTGTGAGGCATAAACCAGCTGTTGGTTTTGTGTTGATTTTACTTCTTATGTACTTTAATATAAAGATCCATTGTGCTCCAGAATTTAAGGAACCCAATAGAGTTTGGGCTGACATTTCTCTTTTGGTGTCAAGCTGAATCTCAGTTTTTCACACAATTAAAGACCCGGGTCACAGCTGAGTAGTCAGGTAAAACTGTTTTTTAGTATAACAAAGGGGATTCAACAATAACCATTACTGGCAAGGCTTCAGATCATACATTAGCTATGCTATCAGAACTCAAAATATGCTCTTAGGATGTACAAACATTGTGAATGCGAACATATTGTCAAGGCTCCATGATTGTCTTATTGGCTTCTAAAATATAATATTGACAAATTGGGGTTAAGTGCCTTTCTCAAGAACACATTACCCTTACTTGCAGACTAGACAGGTCATTTTTTAAACATACAAACCAGTGTTCTGCCACTACTCACCTTAAGTCGCACAGCAACTTTTATAACTACCTATGAAAATATAACATTGCAATTTAGATCGAAACAGGAATATAGATTGAGCTGTTTTAAAATGTATGTAATCTATTCAGGAGCAGCATAGATTGTATATAAGTAGTAAGTATAGTCTATGGGGAGCAGGCTTTGTTAGTTAAGCTAGCTTTGGTACTGATTTGATGGGGGCCTGGCTTTATTTAGCCGCTGCCGCAGACACTGCTGACACTCAATACCACCCAAACTGCTTGACTGTGTACTGTTAACTGTCAGGGCTTGTTATGGAGGAAGGGAAAATTACAATAAAGGGCCTCCATACCCTCTTTCAGCAGTCATGTACTGTACTTGCTTATTCATGTTTTTCCTCTACTTATTTATGTGATGCATTTTGTGAATGGAAACACATGAACTGTCATTAGTCCGTAAAAACTAAATCAGTTTTAAAGGGTAGTGCCTCTTACTGATTTCTTCCATAAAGCCGTATAGCCCAGACAGGTGAAGCATGGGTCTTTATGTTAAAGTTTAGTTCATATACTTACCTAAACTGGTTTTTAAAATGATCGAACTAATAGGGTTCAATGCAGTATGGAAATGTATGAATTAGATGTTAGTAATTCCCATGTCTGGTCAGTATAGAAAAATGTTTGTATTTCCAGACTCAAAACTGATCATACAAGCAGAGTATTTTAGATGACGTGATGCAGGTAGCCAAAATGTATACCGCTGTGTGAGAGAGCACACAGAGTAAACCTGAAAGCAAGGCAAGAAGTGTGACTGAATGCACATTCCTACAGAGCTGCTTCTAGACCTGTACAAAGGGAACTATAATGTTAAATTATTTATTCAATATGTTATGGGAAAATAATATGTATAGGTAGGTGGGGATAAGATGTTGCTCCTGCTTGTTGGTCACTATTTTAGCATTACAGCCTGAATAAAATACTGCACATTGCACTTTTTTTTTAAACTTGATTTGCATGAGCCACAGTATCTCAAGTTACAATCTTCTGTCAGTTACTTGACAGCATGATCGCATATACAGCCAGAATGTAACAGTAAGAGTTTCAACATGTTTATTTACATAATTAATATCTTGCCATTAATATTTCAAAAATATCTACAGAGAAGTTTAAGATCTAAGTCTGGAAAACTACAGCATTTTGGAATGAAACCTGTCTAGAAACCCTGAACTAACAATTTTTCTTCTTAGATGTCAGCAACGGAGTGTGGTGAGACAGACAGGATGCTTTACAACAACATCAGCAACACACATCACAGCCTTGTCTGCAATCAATGATTTCTTCTCTTGTATCCTTCTTGTTGTTATTGTTCTTACTGCAGGAAGTATTATAGTTTACACTGCACACATGCTGACAAAGTGAACCTATCCCTTCAGTAGTTTTACTCAGAGCATCTGGTTGGACGACTTCCATGTCAACCACAGCAATCAGCCTGTGCTTCATAAAGACTTCACATGTTGCTTTAGGGCTTCCACTGCTGATTTTACCTGTAAATCATTTAGGTGTCTTTAATTTTTTAGGAATGTCTGCATTCCAACCCCTTGTTAGGGTTTACGGTGCATTTACTTTCCAATAAATCCACAGAACTGAGTTGCATTGGAATGAGGGAGATCCTGTCAGGGACATTTTTGCATCACTGTGCTTTGTATAGTCTAAAGTGAAAAGACATATACAGTAATAATACAAAAATATTTATTTGAAGTCTGGATTTTCTGAATAAAGGTAGAATCAATTTGCTAATCATTAAAATCAATGATGCTATGGACATAATGCAAAAGGAAACTTGTTCACCTGTGTAAATTATTCTATTTTTATTTAACATGGCAGCAAACTAAATAAAGAGACAATATGTTGAGAATAATTTGTGATATTTATATAATGTTTATATCTAATATTTCATTTTTATATAATTCGCAAAATGCTTCCTTTATTTACAGCCAGGTACTGTGAAAACCTGAGCTTTACAGGTGGGATGTGCGATTCCAATCCAACACACTTTAGGTCAAATACAGCAAATATCCCCTCACAGCCCACTAGCTGCCTGTTCTATGTGTAAGCTGAAAAAAATCCACTGTTTGTACACAGCCCTGGCTCTGTAAGTAAGAAGCAAACAAAGTGGCTCAGACAACAATACTCCAGCGTATCCCTACACAAGCTTGGCCATGTTTGTGCTCATGCACAAGACAGGGAAAGGGAGGGGGAGAGGAAATAGAGGGAAAGAGAGCAGCAGTGATAAATCTGGTGTGTGCTAACTATCTAAATATGCTAACTAGCTAAATATACACAGTCTTTTTTGACATAATTGCAGATTCCACCTTTAAAAACCTTTTTAGAAAGGTAAAGGCAACAGTTTGAAAATCTGCAGGCAACTCCTGACCTTTAAAATCTGCTTAATTTTGTATCACAACATGAATAGAAGCTGTTTACAAGAAGACAAAATAATGTATTTAGCTATTTATTCAGCTCAGCACCATAGACTATACAAAATGCGCATGGCCTCCATGTCTGAAAAGCAAACCAGAGCGGAAATGGCTTAAACCTGCATTCTTTCCAACTGCCAGCAGGAGGTTGCAAACCAAAGTATGATTACATAAAAGTCTATATGACAAAATTACCCTACTTTTCCCTTGATTTATTTCCTCGGTAAACGTTTCCCTTAGGGGTTTATGGTCTCTATCAATTCAATATGATGTTCACTTCATAAATTATGATCCCATTTAGAATAAAATAGATAATCAACTAGGGTCTTTTTTATGGTGGGACCACCTTGTGTTTTACAGACTAGCATTGTATCAGCATGCAAATTCTCAGTCAGATCCACACCTTGCTTTACAAGCACAATGTGATGGCCAAATGGCAAACTCAAGGCTTACTACACAAACCAATGGATGAAGTCATGGCGGCTACATCCATAGTTTAGACGCAGTAAATCGTGGCAGCAGCACTTAACACTGACCCATCAAGAATGAGAGAAAGTTATTGATCAATACCACATACTGTATGTTATTTTGCTTAGGAATGCTGGCCCCAGAAATATCGGTACTTGAAGAAAACATGTCAGAAGCTCTCTTAACAGATATTGTTTCAGACATTGTCCTGGTGTGTGGCTCAGATCGGTCCATTCAAGTATTTGACATGAACAAAGGTACAGTTGCCTCAGAGCTGCCTGATGCCCACAGCAGAGCCATCCACTGCATCACACAGAACAAGGTAAGGCCATTTAAATGTTCCTGTGATGAAACAAGACTGGAAAAAAAATGTTTTATTTAATAATAGTATATAACTAATCATTTTAAAATTGTGTCTTTTATTTAGTAGTTGTGGTCTTTAGGGCAGCATTTGATGTTTCGGATTATGTTTCTGATTGTATAAAATCAAAACCTTTATGTTAATTTAATGGATACTGGAAAACTACCTAGAAGGCAGTGTCCCACGGCAGAGGAACAGTTTTCAGTAGTCTTTAGGAAAACTGGAAACCTCTGAAGAAGCTTTATATTGTGAGTGACTGTTAGAATGGAAAACTGTTTCATTCTACATTTGTTTCATGGTTTCTTCCTTTCAATCTTAAAACATTTGCCTTAAACCTTGTACACTAGTATCCTGAAGTTGTTTTCTTTCAAATTACTTGTATTTACTGTAGACAAACTGTAGTTTTCTTTAAAGGGGCATATGCAAGTTGCTTATGTTTCTGAGTTTTTGTCAGATCTGCTTCGTGGAATGTTTCTCATTTTCAGCTTGACTTAAACCTTTGATAACCTCCAACCTTTGCAAATGTATAGAGGCAGAAACATCTCATCACTCCATACGCAGACTGAGTGACATTTAGACCTAACCCACACAGCAAAGAATTTGCTTGGCTTGGCATCAATTGGTAGTGTGAGCCCCGTCTTCCATCTTACTCTTGAAGGGTCTACTATTTGGCAGATTCTATAATGTTACGTAAGACATCTACGAACATTTCGCTAGTTACATAAGGCACAGCTCGTCTTTGAGGGAATAAAAGTGTTAGTTTGTGGTGTGAATGAAAAAGGTCATGGTTATCCGAAAGTTTCCATGACAGGCAGACAGGACGTGCCATCAGCAGTATCATTCATTTTGAATGTAAGTCCCTGGTGCATCAGGATTAAGGCTGCCATACGGGATGGCAGCAGAAGATTCCATGCTGGATGATGGCCTTGGAGTAATGCTGTTCCATGATGCAGTTTGGGTTTATGTGGCCTTACTCCCCCATCACTGTCTTGGACCAATGTGGACCCAATTTGCTGGTGTCTAACAAATAGACAGCTTGGGCCTGTATCCACATCCATTATAGTGCTATGAAGACTATTGCATCACTCAAAATGGAGCTATAAAAATCATACATTCAAGTCCGTGTTTCTGCATACAATTTACATTTCTGCCATTACATTTTACATTGAAAAAAAGCATCTGGTTTCTCTACATATATTAACTATTGCCAATTTTGTAATAGCAATAAAACCATTATTTTTCATCATAAAGCTGATGGAAATGATGACCCATCCTGCAGATGCTTATGTAAGTTGATAGAATACAGAAAAATGTGTATTTGTGTGTGAGGGCGGCTTGTACTCTGTGACCCTTGGGTATTGAGTTTAGTCACTTCTGCATGTTGACCTTTACATACTTGACACTCGGGCCAGCCTGGATTAGCTGGATACACCGCAGCTAGTGGCATGGATTAGATGCGTTACCCCATTCCACTGAGATTCACTCTTCTACACAGCTGTCTATATTCCTTCAGACCACGGTTGCCTGTTCTTTGTCACGCCAGCTATTGTGTGCTATACATTTTGAAAAGCCTGTGGTGTGTTGTTTCAGCTTGGCTATTGCGTCAATGTGAAGTTCTCCGCCTGGGTGCCCGAGGGCTTTTGGGTGCTGTAGGGTTTGTGCCTGCAGATCAGAGGGATTCCCCGAAGTCTGGCGACTACACATATAACATCACTCTTCCCTGTTGCTTTCTCATCCCGAAGTGGACCAAACATCAGGAACTGCAGCACGAGAAGCAGCTTTTCCCACTTCAAATTTCCATCGTCTCCTTTGCAAACTTCACCTGGAACTCATCAGAGCAGAGGACTTCTCGGAAAATGGAACTGGAAATGCCCTCTCAGACTCCCGTTCTCACACTCTTAATGGAAATCTAAACAAAAAACACCCTCACCGCTGCTCTCTCTCTCTAACTTGCTTTATTTTTCTGTCTCTCTCAGTCACGTTTGACTACATTATCCGATAACTTAATTTCAAAGGCAAATATGGAATTTATGTATAGATGCGCAGTGGAAACTTTACCAGGGGCCTACCTGAGTGTGGAACATAAAGGATGGACACAAAGAGAAACTAACAACAAATCTTCTATTCCTGTTTCTTTCCTGCCATGTGTTGATGCTCTTTTTAAGGTCATCCCCTGCCGTTAAGTTCAATAAATGCTAAATCTGGAATAATAATATGAAAGTTATTTGCCAGCACAGGATACACAGCAACAGCATTTCCCAGCACTGGACAATAAGAGCAGCTGATTTACAACCATTTTCAGTCAAGTATGTGCTGACTAAGCAGTTTTTATTGTGTATATTTTAAAGGGATCCGCGTTCAGTACACAGGCTCCGGATTCCTACAACCTCTTCCTCACAAGTGCAGTCACAGATGGTGTGAAGATCTGGGACCTCCGCACACTTAGGTTTGTATTAATACAATATGTTTCATGTGATTGTTTTATCAAATCGCTTTTAGTATGAAAATCAAGAAAGAAAGGTGCTATTGTGGCATTTATGGATTTATTCACATTTACTTAAAGCTGGACTTTATGGCTTAGATTTTTTTGTCCATGTCAGAAGAAACGTCATTTTCAAACCCCTGAGTGCAGAATTGATGACATTAGAGTACTGCCTGGCAGCTTGACACTATGATGACAAAACAAGAAAACATTGATACCTTATACATTTACCTTTTATGACGACACTTTGGACTTTGACTTAAGTTGATATCCAGAAGAACTGCCATAAATTCCTTCTTAATTGTTCAAAAAAAATGCTTTGCTCTGAGTTTATCATTTGTAACACCTAAATTCAACCTCTATAACAGGCCACTTTACCTCTATTGAGGCCTCCTCTGCTATAGGGTGGCTTTATTTTTTGAGGAAAACGATCCAATATTACGTATCTGTGAGTGCCAAAAGTATGTGAGCCAGCAGGATTAGCTGTTAATTTAAGAGTAAACTTAGAATCAGGTTTTTTCAATCAATAACGTGACAGTCATGTATGATAGATCCCTGTTTCATTTAAAGGGATCTATCAAAGTTTGATCTTCACAGCACATGTTTGTTGAAATGGATCATAGCACGAACAAAGGAGATTTCTGTAGACCCCATAAAAAGAGTTGTTGATACTCGTAACACTGGAGAAGGTTACAAAAAGAACCTCTGAAGACTGTAGACTCCACCAATGCAGTCAGACAGACTGTGTACAGATGGAGGGAATTCAAGACCATTACCTTCCCCAGAAGTGGATGACCAACAAAGATTTCTCTTGGAACAAGGCATGTAACCTAAAGTAGTCGGCAAAATCACAAACAAGCCCGAGGCAACTTCTAAGCTCTTTAATAAACTCATGTTTATGCTCAAGAGTCCACAATCAATAGAACATTGAACAACAGTGGTGTGATTGGCATAGTTGCAAGGAGAAAGCTAAAGCACTCCAAAAAGAACATTCCTGCCCAAATGCAATTTGCTAAATATCATGAGGACAAGTCAGAAGGCAATCAGAAAAAAAATGTTTTGTGTACAGATAAAACCAAAATAGAATGTTTTAAATGAGAAATATTATGTTTGGAGAAAGGAAAACTCTGCCTCCGAGTCTAAGAACCTTATCCCATCTGTGACTCATGGCGGTGGTATCATGGGCTGGACCTGTTTTTCTGCATCTGTGTCAGGACAGCTCATAGTCATTCATGGAACAATGAGTTTTGAAATATACCAGTGAATTCTAAAATAAAATGTCAGGACATCTGTCCATGAACTGAACCTCAAAGTAGGTGATGCAAGCACACAGACACCTTAAGCACACAAGTCATTCTTCAGAGAAGAGTTAAAGAAGAATTAAGGTAATGTTTTGGAATGGCTGAGTTAAAATCTTGACCTTCATCCAAATGTTGTGAAAGGACCTGAAGTGTGGAGTTCATGTGAGGAAACCCACCGACATCCCAGAGTTGAAGCTGTAGAGTACAGAAAAATGGGAAAAAATTCCTCTCAGCCGCTGTGCAGGACAGATCAAAAGTTCCCAGAAATGTTTAGTTACATTTAACAGATACTAATAGCAAAGGTTAAAGAATACTTACCACAGTCAGATCCGCAATTTTGGCTCACATGTACACAAATGATCAAGTAAAATCATTTGTGTATTTTCTGTGAAAATCTGATGATAAGGAAGCATATTTATAATAATTCTAAAGGGTTCGCAAACTTTCAATCATCTCTGTACCTACAGGTGAAAAATATCCATTTACAACCGTTACTTTTTAAAATTTGCCTGATATTTTTGAGAGTGAAAAATGACTTTATACTCAAATTACATCAACATTTTTCTCACACAGACATTCCTCGGCTGATGAGTGAGTTGGAAATTGGTCAGTTTCCAAAGCAGGAAGCTTTTATTTGGATCTGAGAAGCAGAAATCCATATAAGGCTGATAATTCAAGTAGGTCCTTTTAGACCTCAGAATGTTCTTTTTGGCCCGGTAGAAGGCATTATTGGGTATTTCATTCTTTCATGTCTGAGACCGCCTCCATGTTTAACTCCCTATCCCATGCAGATTCCATCAAAACCTTATTGCCCGCTGATAAATATTTGTGCCTCGTTTCCAGGTCAACTTCTGGTTCTGAGAGCTGATATTAGGCTCAGCAGATGCAGTTCCCTTGAGGTGAAACATATGGATGTATGAAAAGAATACGTAGAGCTTTTTGCATTTTTGTCAGCGCTTCGAGTTTCATTTTCCGAGTAGCTAGTAATCTTGGTGAAATGAGTTACAGCACTCCTAAGTGGGTGTATTTCTTTTTATGTGAGTTTTGGAACAAATGACAGAAAAAACGATTCTAGGTTTTACGTTCATCAGTATTTCCTCATGGTATATTAAGTATATAAGCAGTAAAGACTGGAGTGCATCCCAGGAAACATATTGCTGTTACATTTTTTAAAATATGATTTTTATTATTACTATTATTTGATCATGACAAACAAAATTCCATTTTTCTTACTTTGTTATACTGATGTTAGAAGTTAACTGTAGAGAGAAGATAGAGTTTTTGCTAAACTAACCCTTTAAATGTTGAGTGAACTTCCGAGAAATATTGAGATACATGAAGATAATGTTGTTAATGGACATAACAGTTGTAAGGATATTAAATCAGGCAGAAAGAAACTTGATGCAAATGGAACATTATGCTTTTTCAGTAATACATAGATGCATGTAAATTTGGTTGTCAAGCCAAGATCAAGATTAATCTGTAAATCAGTGAGATCTAACAAATCGAACTGATTAAATAAGCATCCATGTTTGTTTCACAGCAATATTTTGGTCAGATTGTTGCAAAATCTGTCATGACGAGTTATTTTATGACCACTGTTGTCAATAAACACTGGTGAGGATCCCTGCCATTGCACGGGACAGTTAATAGACTAGTGTTATTCACTCAGCTCCATTGACAGAATCACTAGACTGGTTTGAAGTTTATTTTTTCAAAGCTCACACCTTCCCACTTGTATTTTGAAATGATGTGTTTAAGCGCACAGCATTCCGGTTTAGACGTCTACACACTAGCATTTAGCATGGTTTTAATATCAGACCCACTCAGATGTTGATTCTAACGATAGAGAACAGATGGTGACCTGTTTCTCTTTAGTTCTGTGAGGTATTCCACCTAAATCGGATAAACTTTCCATCATTTGATAAATGAATGCGGGGCAATACATTCTGTGAAAGAAAATACATACATAATGTATTTATATTAAACTATATCAAATACTGCAGGAGACAAGTAAGCTTTCACCTGATATACCGTGATTCAGTTAAATATGCTGAAATATACTGGCAGGAAGCAATGTGCTATGATTAGCCTGCTGATTACCTTGATGGCTGACACTGAATACCCAGGTGCATTCAGTATAGGCTCCCACTCAAGAGGATCAGACCCTCCACTGCAGTCTGCGTTAGTCATCAGCAACATGCCGGTTTGTCATCACTCGCTAAACACAGAGAATGTATGTGTGTGAAACTGATGCCAGCATCTTCTCCTCTTTAGTCAAAACATTAGATCCACATTCTGACCTAGAAAACCAGAAGAGTGTTTGCTCTGACCTGTTAAAGTACTTTTTTTAATTAATGTGATAGTGACATATTGTGTCAGCTCTGTTGTAGATGTGAATTTTCAGATGTATGGTGCCTTAGAAACAGGGTACTTCCTATTGTGCTGTGCATTTAAATGAGAAATGAGATCCATATTTTATGTCAGAAATGATTTCAAACATATTTTCAAAATCTATTTTTTTGTTTGTAAATACAGACCGTCTCCACAGTCCAATCTTTGGGCTGTCGCAGCCTGCATTTGTCCCATCTGATTGTCTACACTGTCAATCATACCCTGTTTTCTTTTGTGAGCTTCTACTTTCACTGTTTACAAATGCTGATAATCTCTAAGTAAGTCTTAATACCGTGTAAAGACACCTAATAGAGTATTCTTTTTTTGTTTGCGTGTTTATTGCTTTTCAGTCAGGTGGCTGTTTTTTCAGCTGGTATTCACTTGCAGCAAGATTTTATGCCTTGCTCTTTTGAAGGGTGTTTCAATATCATAGTCAGCTTATGATGGAAAAATGACAGAAACCCAACACATAATAAAGTAATATTACTGAATACAATCCAATCAAAAAATAAATAAATACTGAAAAAAAGAAAAAATGCTGTAAAACTGAATCAGCACTTCTCTAGCACAGTCTTAATAAGAATTTAATGTTCTAAGCTCCAGTTACTGCTTAGCTTTTGCATGAACTTGCATTTTATTATTATAGTGTGTGCCCTTGTATCCACCTCATGTAGGTTTCAAGAACTCACTGGTACCGGGTAGATCAAGTTTCTTCGTGGTCACCAGTGAATATGACCTACTTTTACTCCAGCTTAATGGCATTAGCATGTGAATGTCAAAGACATGCTCTCACCAGATTTTGTCAAAGTACTGGCCTGCCAACATTGCCAGCCCATATAGAGACCCGAGCTTAGTGAGCTGTTAGTGGTATTGTAAAGACATTACATGCTGTTGCAAAACCAAATGAAACAACTCAAAAGTTGCATGAGGGGGCCATTCATCATTTACTGCGCTCTCTTTCCTGTGTTTTGCTTGAGTCATGCTCAACTCCTTTTGCTCGGTTGGTTCAAATGTTAGTAGAATGCAAAACCTGCAGAGTGGCCTTCTCCTTCTGTTCTGTAAACTGGTGCCTTGCACCTTCAATTGATCATTTCCACATAAAAATGGCTGCACTCATGAGAAACACCATTAATTCCATAGACATGTCGCTTCTCAAGCAGATCTGTAAAATGTTTTATCAAACATTTCCCTTTCTATCTCAGTCTTACTTGGCAGAGCTCAGGATGAATTAATTTCGACTGGACTAAACATCATTTTATATAAACTACACATATTATGCAGACTTAACCAACCATTGCAATGAGACAAGTATACATGAGACACATATGTTGATCTAATCCGACAGGACTTAGCAAAGCTATTGAGATTGTATTATGACATGCAATTTGCATCACCAGTCAAACATTGAGACTGTCTTTCACATCAGGTTGGTTCTCATTACTGTGTACATCTCCTCTCCAGGTGTGTACGCCGCTATGAGAATCATGTAAACCGCTGCCATCCTTGCTCTTCAGCCTTCTCACCATGTGGCCGATTCATAGCATCGGGCTCTGAGGATAACTGTGTAAGTTGTGATACTCTGCATTTCCTCTTACAGTGTGTGCATTTTTGTTGTCTGTCAACACTTTAATAGTGTCTCAGATAGTCAGTTTTTGTAAGCACAATTTCATAAGGTTATTATGATAATATTATTTTTATTTGTGTTGAATGTAATGAGCTGAGAAAGCAGAAAGGGAGGCTGTCCATTGAAACGGTACTGCATGATATATACACTACCAGTCAAAAGTTTAGACGCACCTTCTCATTTAATGATTTTTCTTTATTTTCATGACTATTTACATTGTAGATTCTCACTGAAGACATCAAAACTATGAATGAGCACATATGGAATTATGTAGGAAACAAAAAAATATGAAATAAGTCAAAACATGTTTTATATTTTAGATTCTTCAAAATAGCCACTTTTTGCTTTGATCACTGCTTTGCACACTCTTGGCATTCTCTCGATGAGCTTCATGAGGTAGTCACCTGAAATGGTTTTCCAACGGTCTTGAAGAGGTTCCCAGAGATGCTGAGCACTTGTTGGCCCTTTTGTCTTCAGAACTCTAGAACTCTATGTGGCATTTATCCGGGCTCTAATCTGAGGTGCTGTTAACTTGCAATTTCTGGGGCTGGTGACTCGGATGAACTTGTCCTCAGCAGCAGAAGTGACTCTTGGTCTTCCTTTCCTGGGGTGGTCCTCATGTGACCCAGTTTCATCATAGCGTTTGATGGTTTTTGCGACTGCACTTGGGGATACATTCAAAGTTTTTGCAGTTTTCCAGACTGACTGACCTTCAGTTCTTAAAGTAATTATGGACTGTCTTTTCTATTTACTTAGCTGATTGGTTCTTGCCATAATATGGATTGTAACAGTTGTCAAATAAAGCTGTCAACTGTGTACTAACCTGCACAACAGAATTGATGGTCCCAACCCCATTAAGAAGTCAAGAAATTCCACAAATGAACCTTGATAAGGCACACCTGTGAAGTGAAAACCATTTCAGGTGACTAACTCATTAAGCTCATTGAGACAATGCCAAGAGTGTGCAAAGCAGTATTCAAAGCAAAGGTAGGCTATTTTTAAGAATCTAAAATATAAAACATATTTTGACTTATTTCACACTTTTTTGTTTACTACATGATTCCATATGTGTTCATTCATAGTTTTGATGCCTTCAGTGAGAATCTACAATGCATATAGTCAGGAAAACAAAGAAAAAACAATAAATGAGAAAATCTGTCCAAACTTTTGACTGGTAGTGTATGTATACAATATGTACAGTATTAACGGTTGATAATCAAGTGCACAGAAGGGATTAAAAACATAATTAAAGAACAACTTTGAAGTTTTGTAATGCAACCCAAGTTTTGAACATCCAGCCTGTTTCTTGAATTGTTTTTGCTAAAAATGCACAAAAATATTGTTAATTTTTTAATTTAGTCTACGTTGGCTAAACGGAACTGTTTCAACACACCTGCTGGCTTTATGGAGATATTCATGGAACCCACTAATGTGGTCTTTGAGCACACTGTTCAAAAACAGTGCTCTCAGTTCTGAAGTATTTTTTCCCCAAAGGCAAGAAATATGTATGTATGGTTGTAGAGATGTATGTACATGATCATACATGTTGTGCACATGCAGGAATGCCTGTGGCAAAGTATTTTAGAAGGACCTATCATGTGGTCACCAACAAAATCTAAAACTGAGAACAGCTGAGCGTGCAGGAATGACTATGCCATTATCAGAAACTACATTGACAAGAAACACAAGTCAGCCTGTGTTCTCAAATTTATAGGTTTGGAAAGCCAATTAAAGGGAAGGTGATATCATCAGGCAGATACTGACAAGGGAGACACACTGAATACACACCATAAACACTGTAAAACATAATGATTTGCATCAAGTTCTCGATCTGAATCCAATTTTATCGACGGAATGACACGTCTTCTAGTTTCTTTCCTATAGTTAACTCCTCTCCTCCTTTCATAGACGGGGAGAGTCTATGAAAAATTTCCTCCCCTACTATTAGGATTATATAATAGAACTTCAGCTATGATGTTTAAATTTTAAATTGCCTGAATTGGGCCTACATCATGTTTTCATCTCATGGGTGCTTTTAAACTTGTAAATATACTTCCCTGTTATGGGTGTTGTATATTGTTGTATTCAAATTGTGTACCTGATGAATTGTAGAACTGTAAATACTTGTGTCACATGATCTGTGGCTGCTGACTTGCTGGAATGAACATCTTGAAGTATAGCGACCTTGAGGAGGCTGCAATGTACACCATGTTGTTTGTTCATTCTGTGTTTGGTTTTATGAATTCAGAGCAGTGAGAGGCACAAAGTTGCAAAAATTTATGGTTGAATGATTCCACAAGATTGCTTCCAAATCCACTGACCACATAATACCCCTGCTCATTCAGCTCCACTGGCTCACTGTGACCTACAGGATTGACTTTTTCGTCTTCACATTCAAAGCCTTGCATGATCTCACCCCCTTTTATCCCCCAGATCTCTTCCATATCTACTCACCTCCCTACTCCATTTGATTCTTCTCCTCTCAGATATTCTTTCGGTTCCAGACTTTAAACTTACCAGCAGAGATGCCAGTGCTTTCTCTTGTGTGGCTCCCTAGGGTTGGAATTCTCTGCACTCTTATATCCAGCTACTGACCTCCATCACACAAGTTAAAACTGTGACTTACTTGACCTAGTAAAGGTGAAAAACAGCAGGAAAACAGCAGTGTATCTTTATCAGTTTTACCTTCATTTAACATAAGGACTGTTTGTGCTTGACTCGGAGATTATTTCTTGGATTCAAGCCTTTTTCCAAAGAAGTCAAATTCAACAGTCATGTTGAAGCACAACTGTTTAATTGCTTTTCCAGACTGTGCCTTATGCTTGCTTTCAAGACGTTTTCAGAAGACAGCCTCCCTTTTCCTTATCCATCTCTCTTTCTTCTGGTGTACGTGCTTGTTGAAAGCAGTGGAATAATATATGCATGCTGCTGGTTATTATTAATTACGGGGACTCAGCACGGCACGGACATTTGAGAGCATCTCTGTCGAGGTCGGACATTTCCAGCATTTCTTGGAAATTGGGAGAGTATATGGTAGTGAGCTACATCGTATTTATTTGTAGCTACCCTGAGACTTCTATAAGCCAGACACATTTGTACTTGTCTTAATATATCAAAAAGCAATCATGGAAAAAAAGAAGCTGAATACTCTAAAAAAGACTCCCTAGATCATATTACAGATTTTCCAAAAAACATAGGCCAAAAGTAATCTAAGTGGAATATAATTTCAGTGTGCTTGATGTTAACCTGTTATATATACAATGCAGTTAAAATATGTAGTATTTCCTCTCACCTTATTTCCCCTTCTTATCGGCTGACATTGAATTCATGATTTAGAAGAGAACAGCTTTGTTTTTTAAATTTGTTAATCAAGTCATATGTCTGGTGATTCTGTTTTCTATTCCCCCTGCTCTCTATTTCAGTTACTGTTGATATAAACTGACACATCTGTGGATCCATGTGATGTTTAAGTATTCCTAAAAGAACTTTTTTCTTCCAAGTACCAAATTCCCTTTTAGGCACCACACACTTCATGCACCTTGGACAGGAGTCACTCTACTCATAGACCTCTTGACAGAACTCGGTTGAAGCTGTTTTTTTTTTCTTTTTTCTGGGAAACATAATGCAAAACAGCTGCAGGAATCTGATGCGTCGTCATCTGGTAACAAACATCCCCACATCTGTTTTTATCTGTGCTCATGGCACAGAAGCAAACAAATTTGTCTGAAAACTTACTGATTATATATAGAGAAAAATGTGCTAACAAGCTGATAACACAGCCACGTATCTGTTCTTAGATTTCAATGTAAGTGTTAATGAAGAGGTCTACACAAGCATGAAGCAGAAGTGTTTTTAACCAACCAATGTCAAGTGTGAAATCCACACCTACTTAACTCCTGCAAGGATGACAAAAAAGGCTTTAACTACCTAAGACAAAAATATAAAAGTAATATAAATGCAAGGGTTCATTTGGATTAGTGATCAGTATCAATGTCTGCTTAATTTTGTTGTGCTTGCTATTGTGTTTGCTATCTGTGTGACATGCATTGGTATGAGCATTACAGCTGTTTTTTAATGTGTATGTTTAGGTGTTTTAAACTTTTTTTTTAAACAAATTTTAGTATTTAAAAAAGACAAGCTGAAAATCTGTATCCAGCATTCCTCGATGCAAAACACCGTTTAATGATACTTTAGCACACACAGTTATTCAAAAACATCAGAAAACTGCCATCTTTAGATTATTTTTATTTAAAAACATACAGTTTCATCACACCATTGAGCTTATCTCTAGAGTCATTTAAGTTTAGTACAGCAGTTGGGAAAAAAATAATTCTGGCACAGATAATGCATGATTTATTTGTCTGATATCGACCAGAGCCAAGTCTCACTGTCTAGCCAATCTCTGAAAATAGTTAAAAACCCCTGATGGTCATCAAGATAAGTTTAATCGGGGTGATGATATTTACAGTATGTATAAGTATTATTAACATGTTTAGACTGAATACTTCTTTTTTAATACCAAACAATCAGTACTAGCCGAATGTATGCTAACTGTATGTGTATGAAAAGCTCCTTTGTAGCCAGTATGTGTGCTAGATCTCCAGTCAAGATAAGCATAAAGTTTTCCTTGAAACTTGAAATGATTCCTAAAGCAAATCTTAATCTGTTTGTGTGTGCTTGCGTCTTTCCATCAACCGTAAATGCAGTTGTACTGCAGCTCTTAAGTGTTTCTTTTTCAATCCGAATTCCCTTGTGCACCGTCTGTTATCATCAACCAGCCTTTATATAGATGCATCGTGTCTTACATCTTTACATCACTGCATAGCTCAGGGTTCCCACTCATCCTGGAAAATCCAATAAACCTACAATTTCTAGACCCCTTATTTTAGCCATGGAAAATTCTGAGAAAGAATAGAATGTCTTGAAAACCGCTGACATATTCTGGAAAATAATTTTGACATTCTTGTCTTTTGCTGTGAGCAAGCTGTGAGATCTTTACAACAGATGGCAGCTGAGATTATGTTTAGGGAGCAGGAGGAGTTAGAACAGCAGGGTCACAGTTTACTCCCTGAAGCACTCAAAAAGTTGTGGGATTTTGAACACATCCTGAATAGTGTCAGGTTGGTGAAGGCAGCATGCAGTTTCTTGAATACAAAATAATAAAGCCAGATAAAATCACTACTGAAATGTAGTCAGACAATCCAGAAATATAAGTGACCTGATCTCTTAAATGCTATTATTGCATATTATATTAATTAAATTTAACCATGGTAATAACTGAAGAGATGTTACCAATAGTGGCCGGTACGAGCCATCCAACAGTAGCTGTACTTAACCATAAATCACTTTTTATCACATGTGGGTAACAGTTAGAGCAACACATAACATACATGAGTAGATTTGCCAAATGCATAAGACAGTTTCTGGAACTCTTCTGTCTTAACTTACTGTATAAAATGGAAGAGAAAAAGAACATGGAAATGAATGATATCTGCTCTTAGACTACAGTTTGTCCATCAGAGAGCACTGATGTGTTAACTTTTTGGCTGTAAAATAGCCCATGTAGTGAGTACCTTGGTCAGCATATCTTGATAATCCCATTTACAGGATGATGAAATGTTAATCTTCTCCACTGAGACCAGACCGTGTCTGTTATTGAAAAACAGCTTGCCACCAGTTTTGAAGGTTGCAGTGCTTTGAATGGTTGTAGGATTTGTGGTGTTTCATTTCTGTTGAATCAGATTTGCATCAGATTTGGTAGCGTGACTCATTAGTATAATGATTTTAATTAGGTTGAAGTAAAAATGTCTATTGTTTCTGGAGTTTTTCGAATCTCACTGTGGCTTGGTGATGAGAACAAGGAGACTTATTATATTTCAGGATTTTCCCCACAGAGCTTTGCTGGAGGTGGTTCGTTCTGGCCCCACAGTTGTGGTGTCGTTACTGGCTGAATTTGTGGATGATTAAATGTTTACTGGGACTAAACATTCAAGCCAGTTTCAATGTGTGCAAGTTGGTTTTCATAACAATTTAGAGACATTGTTCGTTTAAAATCCTTCTCTGCTCAAAATGTGTTTTTGTTATTTGAAATGTTGATTATGCGCAGGTTACTCTGCTTATGTAAATCTGAGGTTGGTAGATATGTGCGTAGTCATGGTTTTTGACCTCACAATCAAGTCTGGAATCCATTCAAGGTCCCAAATGCAAGATACACAAATGATGCGATGTGATGTCTGTCTAGGTCGTGATTCCCATCGGTCATACCAGACTTACGTCACAGAAAATGTCTTGCAAAATTTTTTTGGGAAAAGAGTGGGAACACTAATAATTACATTTCATGCTTTTGTTCCTGTATCTCATTCATTTCAGGCCTACGTGTATGACATCCGTAGCAGCACCTACCTCCACAAACTTCCAAAACACTCAGACACAGTGCTCAGTGTAGCTTTCCACCCTGCCAAACCAGAGGTAAGAATCTTTCTTTACACTCTGCCTTTATGATTGTTCTTTTCTTTTGTTACCACTCTAACATGCCTTTAATGCCCCATCTCACACAGCTAAACAGTCCTATAACCTAAATCAGTCAAATGTCTCTAGCACTTTATAAGCTACTGAGCAGAGTTTTAATCTAGCAGATTTTTACTTTCACATCCTGACAACCGCAGTCAATGTAAAAGCACAGGCTGCTTTTGCTTTCCAGATATTAACCTGTGTTATCTCTGCACAAACACCCCAGGGTTTACTCTCCTCTGCGCTCCTGATTGTGCATGTACTCCAACTCAGGGCTGCTTAATGAAGCATACAAATAACTGACTCTTTAAATAGTCATCTTTTCTTTGTTTTTTTGTTGCATCCTAAACAACCTCCTGACATTTTGTTACAAATAATTGTTCATCTGAAACATGTGAAACAGGTATGAATGACAAATGTTAAAAAAACAAAGATGAGATGTGACATTCTAATGTACTATGTGAAATACACATCATCTCCAAATTAAGTACACAGGATACAATGTAAACACCTCAAGCATCCTGTGATAAATAGCAGATGAAAATTGTCATAAAGATTATACTGATGTGATTCAAATGTTTATACTGCCTGGTTCAGAAATTAACAACCTTGATAATAATGGCATGCAGTTAGTTGGTTGAACACATCTGCACCATCTCTTTTTGCTCTGCACTCTAAGTATTTGTAGAGAAGGTATGATATCCTCAGGCTGAAGTTACATAGCATAGTTTACTGAGATCATTCCAAGGTTAAGGGTGTGCTTGTGAATAACATATATTTGTTTCACTATAGGTATCATACACACCGCATAGGATGTTGAAATTACTAACCAATTATTCTCTATAAAAATTTTACCACCCTAGAATTTCAGCGTGTATAAACCCAATAAAAATGCTGCTTGAATTCAAACACCACCGAAACAATAAGCCTTTTTCTAGCGGTTAGCATCCTGGAACATTAGCATTTTCATTTAAAATGAATATCCCACAATCGGTCTGAGGGTGTAACCAGCGGTGGCCAGTTTATAGTCCAATCAGATAATGAGTACCGCTCTTCTGTGCCGTAACCCTGTGGGATCAAGTGGCTTTGCTTGGTCTACTGTGCTGATCCAATTGTATGACTGTCTGACTGCAGGGTTGTGACTGGCTGCACAGTCCCACATGTAACATAATGTGTACAGGTTTGTGCTTATTCAGTTACAGAGTTGCTTCCTGCCTTTTCTGTTGACTCCTTATCAAATTCTTGCTGTACTATTTTGTTAGATTTTGTCTAAAGGGATGCTATAGAGAGAAAATTCAATATTTATGGTGTTGTGTGAGTGTCAGATGTCAACAATGCTTTGTGGGCTTCAGTTTTTAGCTGTGATCTCTTTATTTCATACTGTCTCCATAATTTTGTTTTCTACTATCAGTCTAAACTGGCAGACATCCATATAAAGCAAGGGAGTGTAGGGAGTCTCTCCTAAGAAAACCAGAAAATACTTTGCCTTGAATTGCTGTTACAGGAAATTTTGAAAGTTTGCAGTGCTACTTTATACCAGGATCCTTTCAATGTCTCTTATAAAACTCTAGAGCATTTTTGGAGAGAAATAATTCCCCTTACAAATGTTTTTAGTGTTTTAATGGATTTCCTTTGGAACTGTTCAAAGAAAGTGGAATTGCAAAAGAAACATTTTAAAATATAATATCAACTGCCTCATGAGACTTGTTGACGGTCTTTTCGACTCCAGGCACATGTTTTAAATCTGCATGTCCATCTGTGTACCTCCATTCAGTTCAACAATGCAGCACAATGATACATTCAGATTTCAGAGTTTGAAAGTGGAAAGTCTGGTCCATGGCCATTAACTGGCTGAATTACCGTGATCTGCAGAGTTTGAAGACACACTTCATCAGTCAGAGCATGCTTGCTCCACATCAGTATTCTGCACATTATGTTTTATTTGATGGGACATGCGGTCAAAGTAGAAACTCAAAAATATTAAGGAATATTGGCACAATAGACTGAGCCTTTATTGTATTTGAATAGATTAGTGAAAATGTAAATGATAGATTAGAATACAAATGTGAACATGTACTATAGTAGTATTACAGTAATACCATAACTTATCATTTCCACATGGAATTTTGGGCTTAATGCTGGATTTTTTCACTCTAAGTAGTTTATTTTACAAAAAAGAAAAAAGATTTATATACTTTCTTTACTATATGTATCATGTATCAGACTGGACTTGTTTTTATCATGCCATCATCTCTTCTTGGCCTGTGCTAGTTCCAATTCTCCGATTTGTGTCACTGGCCTTCTGAGAATACAAAAACCTGGAAGGAGAAGTAGTAAAATGCACAAATGCATGACAAAAGTTGGAGGGCTCGCTAAATAAAGAAGCACGGCAAGTCTTCCCACCATGAAAGTCGACATGGCCACGTGGGACTGTCTTGGTTCAAACAAGGTGAAAAGCTGGTATAAGAGTTGCTGTATCTTTATGCTGACACGCACTGGAGCTGTGGCATCTAAATATTTAGTTAAGTACCAGATCTGTTCTTTGTGGATGAGGTTAGTCATTTTTGCCTGTTTTGTTAAATTTTGGTAGAGTTCAGTGTACTGAATTGCAGTTTCCTATTACGCATGTCCTGTGTTGGCACATCATCTTCTGCAGTGTTTGTCAAGCAATTATGTCTGTTCAGTTACCACACAGCTGGGGACATCCATGTGCATTCTTCATAGATCTCTTCAGAGTGGTTTAACAAAACCAGTCAGGGGAGGCAGTTTTCTCAGTTGTCATTGGAGATGAATCTCTTGACATGCAAGCTCAGTAAATGTTATGATTCCATCCATAGCACTTTTATGACCGTTCTTGGCCCACTTACTAGCATTTTCCAAAATTTTGTCACAGGCTTTTTATTGGTAGATGCCGTTTGCTGACTTGTTAGGCAGATGGTTCGTTTTAAGCCTTAAGAACTATGCTCATATAAATATATGAGAAGCATATTAAATATTGCTGAAAGAGTACAACTTCCCCTCTATACATACTTTGAGAGCTACAGAAAGCTGCAGTTCCTGTTGCTTAGGGAGTTTCTGTTCAACTTGATTCAATTCATCTGACTGGGATTGATACATGCAAATCTTTCTTCATTTTTTTCCCCTCTTTCTCTGGCCACAAAGGAGAGGCATAAAAAATGATGAGAAGTTCAAAAATCCCTGGGAAATGACTGGTCTGTCTTGAAGTTAACTGAGACCACGGCCATGTGATACAGTGGTAACATTGTTGTATTTCCTGAGCCTGTGCTTTCTCCTATGAAAAATGTTGGCAAAAAGTGTTCTCAACCTGTGCTCACCTTGCTGTTTAGCTAAATTTGAGGTCCACATGTTGTACATATTTACTGCTGTGAGAACCTTCTGATGCAAGACGCAGACAGATAATGCAATGCATATTTTCCACTCATTTTTCACTCATGTTTTCCACCCTAATACTTAAAAAGACCATCAGCAGGCGGATCTACCTCTGGGGTTCATTCCCTCAGGTTTATTCCTGTACTTTAGTCTGTAATGAGAGGTCCCAGCTTTTATTGTCACTTCACTTTGTTTTCTTGTAAAACATTGCAGGATTTCACATGGCATGCCTCTGTACAGTTTTGCAAGTTTCACTGTGTTGGACTTAAATGTTCTACCATAAAAGTTGACTTGCAAATTTGTCCAGAAGTATTTTCACACTTGTAACAGTGTGAGTGTTACTGCCTGTGTTAGTTGGACATTGACTGAGATTGCAGTTGAAATAAGCAACTGAAACTGTTTTTAGTGCCTGAAAACCAACCACGTGTACTGTATCCGTAGGTAGTTCCCCCAAGGATTCTTCAATTTAAGACCTTTGGGATAATAAGTAAAAGCAAAAAAGAATGTTGTAGCCAGGGGCAAAACAACAGTGACTTAGAGAAACAGGTTACTAGGTCAGTCCAAAGAAACAGACTTCATGACGCTTTCCTCTATTTGGGTTATTCAGATCTCTGTCCTGTCTCATCCCAAGCTGCTGATAGGTCCAATTACATCGTTCCACATCAGCAGTGGCAATGTCCTCATAGTATTTGCCAGATCTTGCATATTTGTGAAGATGAGTTCTTTTGAAGGTCAGAAGATCATCCTCCTGATTACCTTTATTTTATTTAATATTCAAAACCTGCCTCTATCTTCATTCTCTTAATGCTCATGTTTAATGTCTTGTTTGTTAATGTGTCGCCAAATTTAACTAATTCTTCTTCAAGGCCAGCTTTTTTATGTAAGAAACTAAATTTTAATGACATTTTTATGGCTAAACAAAGATGAAACAAACAAAAAAATAAAAGTCAAAGTTGGAGATTAGTGCTTTGCAATTTGCCAACTAAACCATAAATCAGTCAACAAAATATTACTTTATGACACACAATATGAAGTTTATTTTGGCTAAAGTCACAAAAAAGATCTGGTCGTCAGTAACATTGCCTCAATGTCAAAGGCATTTACAAATCAACATGAGAAAATGACCAAACAACAATTTTAGAAGTCTGAAAAGATGTTAAATTAACAACTGTTTTTGGTTAAAACCATTCTCGTATCAACTTTCCTGTTGTGTAACAAATTTGTTTGTTTCAGTGAACATACCCTTCAGCATTACACTGAACCACCTGTTTAGTTTTTAAGCCCGTACTTGTGTGTGTTTGTTGGAACAACACACAAAATAAAAGCCAAATTAGAACTGTTTTTGTTTTCACAACAGGGCCATAATGAAATAGGGCCTATGGAACACTGTCTGCTCTTGCAGTGTTTGGACTAAGTGAGGAGTTTCTGAACTCTTTCTCTCAAGTACTTTGGATCTCATTTGCACTTCATGTGTTGGAGTGAGTGCAGGACTGTGACCTTGTACTGACACAAGCAGCTGTCTGTAAAACTTAACACGTATTATCGTCCGTTCGAAGATGAACAACGAGTGAATCATCTCAGCGGCTTTCATGCTCAGGGCTACTCTTGTCTCCATATGTCAGCTCGTATCATCTTTGCTCTTTGCAGGCAGGCAAAAAATGCAGCTGGTGTCCCAATAGGCCATTTTACTGTATCATTTTATTTGTGGCCGTTTGGCATTGGTTATTTAAACTCCTTAGCAGGGATGGACTGGGACATTAAGGAAGCTCTGGAGTTTGACCCTGGGGTGCAGCACGGTGCAGCCGATACGATTAAAGCTGTGATGATTAGGTAATTTGATTATTTGATCAATGGAAAAAATAGCTGGTAACAAATCAGTTAATTGTTAAAATACATTTCAGCTTCTCCAATGCAAAGAATTCTTGCTTTTCTCTTTTTTTTATATCAAATTAAATGTCATGTCAGCTGGGTAGACATTCTTAGTTGGTAAATCAAGGCATTTAAAGACACCACCATGCACTCGGAGAACCTGGCATGGACATATTCTGACAACTCCAATTATTGAGTAATAATTTATTGTGAAGACAATTGTAAGATGCAGCTATCAGCACTATATGCATCTTGGCTGGAATGTCTCAAAATCCTGACTGGACCTTTGGGATACAGTTGCACACAATGGTAAATATGATCAGTCTACATACAGTGAAGGCAATGAGTCTGTGTTACCTTAACAGAGATCTATGCATTTTCCTAATATTTCTAGCCATTTAATAAACAAATATGTGTATTATGCTTGAGTAAATCAAACCCGTAATTATCAAAACTGTGTAAAGTAGATGTATATTTTGTATCCTTAACCCTTTTCCTGGGTAAAGCTTCAATGGGAGGTGCCTCTTTGCAGGAAATACTGTTTGCCTCATACAAGCCAATATAACCGGTCATCACCTATCATAGATGTAGTAGCATCACTGAACTCATTTATCTTGTGTTTTCATGTAGGACATGCAGTATTTCTGTTTTTCTAGTTGAACAACAGTACTTTCTCAGAGAACCTCCTGCGCCAGACATCCTAATTAACAAATTTTAGATTTGACTAGGTCTGTTTAAATTAATCACTTTAGTGTATAACTTTTTCTATCACAATATAATCTTCACAGAAATTATCGATATGAAATACACATACTGTTTTGCTCACATGATGCATTATGACACTGTTTTTCTTTTTAATTTAGCATTTGATAGCTATTATGAGTAATACAGTAAATGGATCAGTGATGACACGTAGCCAAAGCTATACACTTTATTTCCACTACTTGCCACAAATTTTCAGAATTTTTTCTCTTCATGCTGTGAACATCTTCCCAATTCTTCTTCAAGACCTTCTTTTACTTGCAAAATTTCCAGCATGGAATGAAAGTAATAAACGATAATGCAGAAAACTAAATGGTATATAATCGTAATTCCAAAATTGTTTAACATTTTGAACACAGTTCTTGTACAACATGCATGAAAGAGTTTAACGATATGCAGTGTACCTGTTTTCTGCTGTGTATGTTAACTGAACAATAAAATGAGATGGGGGTCAAAAACATGAAAAGTGTTTAATATAATGTAAATTACTAAAAACTCAAAACAACAATTTGGCAACATGCTGACGCTCTAATCCATAAGGACTCATTAGTCATTGTTACACTATTCCATGATTACACGAGTAGTCAGTATTTTTGGGTTGACCTATATCCATCTTCGAAATCAGTCTTAAGTTTGATCTCAACTGTGTGACTGTCAAGTTTGTTGCAGTATCTTAGATGGTTGTGACCCTGTTGCATTGACATAAAAAGCTCAAAGACTTCCAAAAAGACAGTTGGGCTAGTCTGATATAAACAGACCTATCTTAACAGCACTGTGTCAACACTGGAGAATAGCTGCACACAATAATATTCTGCAATAAGCAAAAAAATAAATAAAAAATGCTCCTGCTTGTTTGTATTTCTTTAAACCAATCACAGTTGTCTTGGATAGCACTAAGCCCAGGATGCAGCAACAGTGCCCCCGCAAAATAGACAAAACAGACGACAAAAACAGACTCACAAGGGGAAACTAAAAAATAATTATAGTTTGCAGTGGCACAATATAGCCATGTAAGATCTGAGCATTTCGGCCCAATAAAGCTATTTATCAGGTCAACTCTAAGTAGAAATCTGTATTATTACAGCGACTGCTGCTGCAGCTTGCCTTAGGTCAACAGCTTTGACAGTCTTTGAGTGAGTTCAAGTCCACTGGGCATTCTGGACGTTGAAGAATGTGCAGATTAGCAGTCCTTCTCTGCTTCGGAGTCCTTTTCGTAGTATTTTATCTCTTGGTTTCCTCTTTGCCTGACCTCGGGGAGTGAAAACGCTCTCTTTTTACTGTAGTGGCCAGACAGCAAATACAGAGGTGGACTCTGCTGTCTGCTCCAGAATGTCACATCAGAGTGAGACACAGACTGAACAGAGACGGCCTCCCTGAAATCAACTGGCCTGTATTCAACACAGCTGGAACTGTAATGAACAGGAAGTTGCAAAGTCACAAGAGGCATTTTTACGTATCAAAACCATTCACACATAGCAGACAGAATTTTCTGAGTTGACTGCGGTGCTGGTTACAAATGCTAACCTTCCTGTCCCTGAATACCCAGAATATGATGGACATAAATATACAGATGCAGATGTGCATTTACAAAACTGGTAAATAGCTTTCATCTTTAGTAAGTGAAAACTACATGGGGGTTTGTGATTGAACACTTTAAACGCACCTCAAATTGATTTCTATCCTATTGCTGATGTGTAAGTAAGAAAAGCAAGCGTATTGTATTTAATGTTTTTAAGGTGCTGATATTGCAGCCTGCCTGTCTGCTTCTATTTCTAGTCTTCATGACAAACTAAGCTAACCGGCTGCTGACACCAGCTACATACTTATCATACAGATGTGAGCGGTATCAATCATCTCATTCACAAGCACAAACACATGGAACTGTGATTCCTTCTATTCACACAGATGGGCCTATCCTTGTCTCTATAAATAAGTGATTGATAGGAGTATGATCATATACATACATACAAGCTGCTACCAGTTTTTCACCGCAAGCAACAGACTATACATTTCTTTTACTGACCCCATGTCGATATAAACTTGTCACAGAAATAACCATGGTGACTGTCTGCTCCTTCTCCCATCCCTCATGTCTTCCTTCCCCTCTCAGCATGTTCAGTACAGAACATCTTGGTATGCTGGCATTGGTGAAGTTTGTGCTCTACAAATGATGTATGATATCCTTTGGGAGGGAAAATGCATTCTTCCCCATAATATCAAAGCCTTGACTTTTGTTCATACCAGACAGACAATTTCTGCTATCTAGAATGCCAGTATTTCAGTGTTAGGTGTTCACCATTGAAAATCTAATCCACATTGCATTTTTAATCATCTTTTGTATTCCTGCTTTGAAGTATTGATTTGTAGTCATTTTTTTGTGGTATTGAGCCAACTTGCCCGACAAGCTCTTAGATTATGTAACGTGTGATGAAGCACCTCAATCTCAATCTGATTTTACTCTGAATTCCTAAAATGTTTTGAATGAGACTTTTATATAGTAAACATGAAAACAAAAATCACAGAAGAAGAAGCACCCCACATTTCCAGAATAATTTCTTGTACATTAACCATGTCTTTAAGGTTATTATGTCAATGTCAATGTCAACTTTATTTATATAGCACATTTACAACTAAAAAGCCCAAAGTGCTTCACAACAATCAAATACACTAAAAGATGACACATAACTTTAAAATTAGCAAAGTCATAAAAATAGAATAAAAACATAAATTATACTATGCAAATAAAATAACATATTCAGCACATCTGATGATTAAAAAGCCAGGGAGAAAAGGTGCGTCTTAACAAGAGATTTAAAGTGCTCAAGTGACTCAGCAGCTCTGACATGTGGAGGTAAACTATTCCACAGAGTGGGACCGACAAAAGAAAAGGCTCGCTGACCTCTGCTTTTCTTAAATTTGGTCCTGGGAACATCCAAGAGTAGCTGGGATGAGGACCTCAGAGTTCTCGCAGGTTTACGAATGGACAGTAGGTCACACAAATAAGAAGGCGCCAGGCCATTTAGACATTTGAAAACCATGAGAGCAATTTTAAAATCAATTCTCTGGCGAACTGGGAGCCAGTGCAACGATGACAAGACTGGAGTGATGTGTTGGTACCGTTTGGTTCCAGTCAGTAAACGGGCAGCAGCGTTTTGGACCATCTGTAGCCTGTGAATTGAGGCTTGGCCCAAACCAACATAAAGAGAATTACAGTAGTCCAAGCGTACTGTAATAAACATGTGCATCACTCTCTCAAAGTCTCTTGGAGGCAAGTATGATTTGACTTTCGCAAGCAGACGTAGCTGAAAAAAACTGTTTTTGACTACGGCATTGATCTGTTTTTCCAGAGTAAAGCCAGAATCTAAGTACACACCACGATCTTTCACAAATGGTCTACTGAAAGAGGACAAAGGACCAAGTGCACTATCCACACCCTCTAGAAGAGACAAGTCACCAAAAACAACAATTTCATTTTTTTTGTTGATTTAGTTATTACAGGTCATACTGAAAAAAGAAAGAAAACTGTACAACATATATTTGTGTACGAACTGAAATTCTATACAGCAACAGTTTCAGGGC